>NC_069499.1:993961098-994261098 GCF_027579735.1 Bombina bombina | reverse complement strand
TCTGCATACTTTTGCCAAATTTTACAAATTCGATACTTATGCTTCTTCGGAGGCTATTTTTGGGAGAAAGGTTTTGCAAGCCGTGGTGCCTTCCGTTTAGGTAACCTGATTTGCTCCCTCCCTTCATCCGTGTCCTAAAGCTTTGGTATTGGTTCCCACAAGTAAGGATGACGCCGTGGACCGGACACACCAATGTTAGAGAAAACAGAATTTATGTTTACCTGATAAATTTCTTTCTCCAACGGTGTGTCCGGTCCACGGCCCGCCCTGGTTTTTAATCAGGTTTGATGAATTTCTTTCTTTATACACTACAGTCACCACGACACCCTATAGTTTCTCCTTTTTTCTCCTAACCGTCGGTCGAATGACTGAGGGGCAGAGCCAGAGGGGGGCTATATGGGCAGCTTTTGCTGTGCTCTCTTTGCCATTTCCTGTTGGGGAAGAGAATATTCCCACAAGTAAGGATGACGCCGTGGACCGGACACACCGTTGGAGAAAGAAATTTATCAGGTAAACATAAATTCTGTTTTTATTTCTGATTCTATTCAGAAGGCTTTGTCTGCCATTCCGCCTTCTAATAAACGTAAAAGGTCTTTTAAAACTTCTCATAAAGTTGATGAAATTTCAAATGACCGGCAACATACTGAATTATCCTTCTCTGATGAGGAGCTATCTGATTCAGAAGATCCTGCCTCAGATATTGACACTGACAAATCTTTTTTATTTAAAATGGAGTATATTCGTTCTTTGTTAAAAGAAGTGTGGATTACATTGGATATAGAGGAAACTAGTCCTCTTGATATAAAAACTAGTAAACGTTTAAATTCTGTTTATAAACCTCCTGCAGTCATTCCAGAGGTTTTTCCAGTTCCTGATGCTATTTCTGATATGATTTCTAAAGAATGGAATAGGCCTGCTACTTCTTTTATTCCTTCTTCAAGGTTTAAAAAATTGTATCCTTTGCCAGCAGTTAGATTGGAGTTTTGGGAAAAGATCCCCAAAGTTGATGGGGCTATCTCTACTCTTGCTAAACGTACTACTATTCCTACGGAAGATAGTACTTCTTTAAAGATCCCTAAGATAGGAAACTTGAATCTTATCTACGGAAAGCTTATTTATATTCAGGTCATCTTCTTAGGCCTGCAATTTCTTTGGCTGATGTTGCAGCTGCTTCAACTTTTTGGTTGGAAACTTTAGCGCAACAAGTATCGGATCATGATTTATCTAGCATTGTTAAGTTGATAAAACATGCTAATAATTTCATTTGTGATGCCATTTTTTTATATAATCAAAATTGATGAAGTCTATGTCTTTAGCTATTTTGGCTAGAAGAGCTTTGTGGCTCAAATCTTGGAATGCTGGTATGACTTCCAAGTCCAGATTGCTGTCTCTTTCTTTCCAAGGTAATAAATTATTTGGTTCTCAGTGGATTCAATAATTTCAACTGTCACTGGGGGAAGGGAGTTTTTTCGCCTCAGGATAAAAGACCTAAGGGTAAATCTAAAGCTTTTAACCGTTTTCGTTCCTTTCAACAAAATAAGGAACAGAAAACTAATCCTTCCCCCAAGGAATCTGTTTCCAATTGGAAGCCTTCTTCAAATTGGAATAAATCCAAGCCATTTAAGAGATCAAAGCCAGCCCCCAAGTCAGCATGAAGGTGTGGCCCTCATTCCAGCTCAGCTAGTAGGGGGCAGATTTAAATTTTTCAAAGATGTTTGGACCAACTCGGTCCAAAATCATTGGATTCAGAGTATTGTTTCTCAGGGGTACAGAATAAGATTCAGAGTAAGACCGCCTCTGAGAAGATTTTTTCTCTCACGCATTCCAGCAAACCCAGTAAAGGCTCAGGCTTTTCTGAAGTGTGTTTCAGACCTGGAGTTATCAGGTGTAATCATGCCAGTTCCGTTTCAGGAACAGGGTCTGGGGTTTTATTCTAATCTATTCATTGTCCCAAAGAAAGAAAATTCATTCAGACCAGTTCTGTATCTAAAGATTTTGAATCGATATGTAAGAGTACCAACTTTCAAAATGGTGACTATAAGGACTTCTGCCTTTTGTTCAGCATGGGCAATATATGTCCATGATAGACTTGCAGGATGCATATTTTTATATTCCAATTCATCCAGATCACTATCAGTTCCTGAGATTCTCTTTTCTAGACAAGCATTACCAATTTGTTGCTCTTCCTTTTGGCCTAGCGACAGCTCCAAGAATCTTTTCAAAGGTTCTCGGTGCCCTACTCTCTGTAATCAGAGAGCGGGGTATTACGGTGTTTCCTTATTTGGACGATATCTTGGTACTTGCTCAGTCTTTACTTTCTGCAGAATCTCACGCAAATCAACTTGTGTTGTTTCTTCGAAGACATGGTTGGAGGATCAATTTACCAAAAAGTTTGATTCCTCAGACAAAGATAACCTTTTTAGGTTTCCAGATAAAATCAGTGTCCATGACTCTGTCTCTAACAGACAAGAAACGTTTGAAATTGGTTGCAGCCGGTCAGAACCTTCAGTCTCAGTCATTCCCTTCAGTAGCTATGTGCATGGATGTTTTAGGTCTCATGACTGCAGCATCGGACGCAATCCCCTTTGCTTGTTTTCATATGAGACCTCTCCAGCTTTGTATGCTGAACCAATGGTGCAAGGATTATACAAGGATATCACAATTAATATCCTAAAATCCCAATATTCAACTTTCTCTGACTTGGTGGTTAGATCACCATTGTATAATTCTAGGGACCTCTTTCGTTCGTCCAACCTCGACTGTGATCACAACAGATGCGAGTCTTTCAGGTTGGGGAGCTGTTTGGGGATCTCTGACAGCACAAGGGGTTTGGACATCTCAAGAGGCGAGATTACCAATCAATATTTCTCTTGTAAGGTGTATCCAGTCCACGGATCATCCATTACTTGTGGGATATTCTCCTTCCCAACAGGCAGTTGCAAGAGGACACCCACAGCAGAGCTGTCTATATAGCTCCTCCCCTAACTGCCATATCCAGTCATTCTCTTGCAACTCTCGACAAGCATGGAAGTAGTAAGAGAGAAGTGGTGAAACGTAGATGTTTTTTTTCTTCAATCAAAAGTTTGTTATTTTAAATGGTACCGGAGTTGTACTATTTTTGTCCCAGGCAGAAAATAGAAGAAGAATCTGCCTGTGATTTCTATGATCTTAGCAGGTTGTAACTAAGATCCATTGCTGTTCTCACACATAACTGAAGAGAGAGGTAACTTCAGCTGGGGAATGGCGTGCAGGTTATCCTGCTATGAGGTATGTGCAGTTAATAATTTTTTCTAGAGATGTAAATGCTAGAAAATGCTGCTGATACCAGATTTATGTAAGGTAAGCCTGAATACAGTGATTTAATAGCGACTGGTATCATGCTTACTTGCAGAGGTAATACTCTTATAGATTTTCAATATAAAACATTTGCTGGCATGTTTAAACGTTCTTATATATGCTTTGGTGATAAAACTTTATTGGGGCCTAGTTTTTTTCCACATGACTGGCTTAAATTTGCCTAGAAACAGTTTCCTTAGGCTTTCCACTTTTTAGACATGAGTGGGAGGGGCCTAATTTAGCGCTTTATTGCGCAGTAACTTTTGCAGACTGAGACATCCAGCTTTCTTGCAAGAGTCCCCTGAATGCTATAGGACATCTCTAAAGGGCTCTTAGGCTTTCCAAAGTCTTTTGTTTGGGAAGGTAGGGCCACAGCAGAGCTGTGGCAGTTTGTTGTGACTGTTAAAAAACGTCTATATCGTTTTTTTGATCCGTTTTTTGAACTAAGGGGTTAATCATCCATTTGCAAGTGGGTGCAATGCTCTGTTAGCCTATTATACACACTGTAAAAATTTCGTTTGATTTACTGCTTTTTTTCTGCTCTGTCTATTCTTTTGCACAAACGTCTGGCAGATGTTCCAGACGTTCAGGCATTTTGTCAGGCTTTAGTTAGAATCAAGCCTGTGTTTAAACCTGTTGCTCCGCCATGGAGTTTAAATTTAGTTCTTAAAGTTCTTCAGGGGGTTCCGTTTGAACCTCTTCATTCTCTTGTGGTGTATCCAGTCCACGGCCTGCCCTGTCATTTTAAGGCAGGTATTTTTTAACTTTAAACTACAGTCACCACTGCACCCTCTGGTTTCTCCTTTCTCTTGCTTGCCTTCGGTCGAATGACTGGATATGGCAGTTAGGGGAGGAGCTATATAGACAGCTCTGCTGTGGGTGTCCTCTTGCAACTTCCTGTTGGGAAGGAGAATATCCCACAAGTAATGGATGATCTGTGGACTGGATACACCACAAGAGAAATTTATCAGGTAAGCATAAATTATGTTTTTGGAACTCCATGCGATTCTCAGGGCTCTTCAGTTTTGGCCTCTGTTAAAGAGAGAACCGTTCATTTGTTTTCAGATAGACAATATCACAACTGTGGCATATGTCAATCATCAGGGTGGGACTCACAGTCCTCAAGCTTTAAAAGAAGTATCTCGGATACTTGTTTGGGCGGAATCCAGCTCCTGTCTAATTTCTGCAGTTCATATCCCAGGTATAGACAATTGGGAAGCAGATTATCTCAGTTGTCAGACTTTACATCCGGGAGAATGGTCTCTCCATCCAGATGTGTTTTCTCAAGTTGTTCAGATGTGGGGACTTCCAGAAATAGATCTGATGACATCTCATCTAAACAAAAAACTTCCCAGGTACCTGTCAAGGTCCAGGGATCCTCAGGCGGAAGCAGTGGATGCAATGACACGTCCTTGGTGTTATCAACCTGCTTATATTTTCCCGCTTCTAGTTCTTCTTCCGAGTGATCTCCAAAATCATCATGGAGCAATCGTTTGTGCTGCTGGTGGCTCCAGCATGGCCTCACAGGTTTTGGTATGCGGATCTTGTTCGGATGTCCAGTTGCCAACCTTGGCCACTTCCATTAAGGCCAGACCTTTTATCTCAAGGTCCATTTTTTCCATCAGGATCTCAAATCATTAAATTTGAAGGTATGGAAATTGAACGCTTAGTGCTTAGTCATAGAGGTTTCTCTGACTCAGTGATTAATACTATGTTGCAGGCTCGTAAATATATTTCTAGAAAGATTTATTATCGAGTTTGGAAGACTTACATTTCATGGTGTTCTTCTCATAAATTCTCTTGGCATTCTTTTAGAATTCCTAGAATTTTACAGTTTCTTCAGGATTGTTTGGATAAAGGGTTGTCTGCAAGTTCCTTGAAAGGACAAATCTCTGCTCTTTCTGTTTTATTTCACAGAAAGATTGCTAAACTTCCTGATAATCATTGTTTTGTGCAGGCTTTGGTTCGTATGAAGCCTGTCATTAAATCAATCTCTCCTCCTTGGAGTCTTCATTTGGTTTTCAAGGCATTACAGGCTCCTCCACTTGAGCCTATGCATTCTTTGGACATTAAATTACTTTCTTGGAAAGTGTTTTTTCTTTTGGCCATCTCTTCTGCTAGAAGAGTTTCTGAATTATCTGCTCTCTCTTGTGAATCTCCTTTTCTGATTTTTCATTAGGATAAGGCAGTTTTGCGGACTTCATTTAATTCTTACCTAAGGTTGTGAATTCTAACAACATTAATAGAGAAGTTGTTGTTCCTTCCTTGTATCCTAATCCTAAGAATTCTTTGGAGAGCTCTTTACATTCTTTGGATGTGGTGAGAGCTCTGAAAAATTATGTTGAAGCTACTAAAGATTTCAGGAAGACTTCTAGTCTATTTGTTATCTTTTCTGGTTCTGCCGTTTCCTTGGCCTTGTGGTTAAAACTTTTGATTCATCAAGTCTACAGGGAGTGCAGAATTATTAGGCAAATGAGTATTTTGACCACATCATCCTCTTTATGCATGTTGTCTTACTCCAAGCTGTATAGGCTCGAAAGTCTACTACCAATTAAGCATATTAGGTGATGTGCATCTCTGTAATGAGAAGGGGTGTGGTCTAATGACATCAACACCCTATATCAGGTGTGCATAATTATTAGGCAACTTCCTTTCCTTTGGCAAAATGGGTCAAAAGAAGGACTTGACAGGCTCAGAAAAGTCAAAAATAGTGAGATATCTTGCAGAGGGATGCAGCACTCTTAAAATTGCAAAGCTTCTGAAGCGTGATCATCGAACAATCAAGCGTTTCATTCAAAATAGTCAACAGGGTCGCAAGAAGCGTGTGGAAAAACCAAGGCGCAAAATAACTGCCCATGAACTGAGAAAAGTCAAGCATGCAGCTGCCAAGATGCCACTTGCCACCAGTTTGGCCATATTTCAGAGCTGCAACATCACTGGAGTGCCCAAAAGCACAATGTGTGCAATACTCAGAGACATGGCCAAGGTAAGAAAGGCTGAAAGACGACCACCACTGAACAAGACACACAAGCTGAAACATCAAGACTGGGCCAAGAAATATCTCAAGACTGATTTTTCTAAGGTTTTATGGACTGATGAAATGAGAGTGAGTCTTGATTGGCCAGATGGATGGGCCCGTGGCTGGATTGGTAAAGGGCAGAGAGCTCCAGTCCGACTCAGACGCCAGCAAGGTGGAGGTGGAGTACTGGTTTGGGCTGGTATCATCAAAGATGAGCTTGTGGGGCCTTTTCGGGTTGAGGATGGAGTCAAGCTCAACTCCCAGTCCTACTGCCAGTTTCTGGAAGACACCTTCTTCAAGCAGTGGTACAGGAAGAAGTCTGCATCCTTCAAGAAAAACATGATTTTCATGCAGGACAATGCTCCATCACACGCGTCCAAGTACTCCACAGCGTGGCTGGCAAGAAAGGGTATAAAAGAAGAAAATCTAATGACATGGCCTCCTTGTTCACCTGATCTGAACCCCATTGAGAACCTGTGGTCCATCATCAAATGTGAGATTTACAAGGAGGGAAAATAGTACACCTCTCTGAACAGTGTCTGGGAGGCTGTGGTTGCTGCTGCACACAATGTTGATGGTGAACAGATCAAAACACTGACAGAATCCATGGATGGCAGGCTTTTGAGTGTCCTTGCAAAGAAAGGTGGCTATATTGGTCACTGATTTGTTTTTGTTTTGTTTTTGAATGTCAGAAATGTATATTTGTGAATGTTGAGATGTTATATTGGTTTCACTGGTAAAAAATAAATAATTGAAATGGGTATACAGGTGGCCCTCGTTTTACAACGGTTCAATTTACACCGTTTCAGAATAACAACCTTTTTCTCCAGTCATGTGACTGCTATTGAAAAGCATTGAGAAGCAGTGCATTTATTAAAATAGCCAGAAGGTGGAGCTATCCGCTTGTGTTGCAGCAAAGCCAAGCAAGCTGAAATTAATCAGTTTAACCAGACCTGAGCTATCGAGCAGATTTCAAAGGAACAAGATCTTCCAGACTATAAATCAGTCCAGATTGGAATGCATAGAAAGAACTGTTTGCAGAAAAATGCAAGTGAAGTCTGTGTTGTGTGATTATTTTATTAGGTTTATAATGCTGTTTAGCAAATGTTTTTGTTCATTTAACTTAGTTTAATTATATATTCTGTGTTGTGTGGTTATTTTATTAGGTCTATAATGCTGTTTAGCATTTAAAGTCTTCATTTCAAAGCTTTAAAAATAATGTATTAGGTGTTACTTATGACAATTTTGAGAGGGGCCTGGAACCTATCTCCCTCACTTCCCATTGACTTACATTATAAACTGGGTTTCAATTTACAACGGTTTCGATTTACATCCATTCCTTCTGGAACCTAACCCCGGCGTAAACTGAGGGCTACCTGTATATTTGTTTTTTGTTAAGTTGCCTAATAATTATGCACAGTAATAGTCACCTGCACACACAGATATCCCCCTAAAATAGCTATAACTAAAAACAAACTAAAAACTACTTCCAAAACTATTCAGCTTTGATATTAATGAGTTTTTTGGGTTCATTGAGAACATGGTTGTTGTTCAATAATAAAATTAATCCTCAAAAACACAACTTGCCTAATAATTCCCTGTATTTATAGTTGGGTCAAGCCCCACCTCAGAGAATTACAGTACATTCTACTAAATCAGTTTCCACTTCATGGGCTTTTAAGAATTAAGCTTCAGTTGATCAGATTTGCAAAGCAGCAACTTTGTCTTCTTTGCATACATTTACTAAATTCTACCATTTTGATGTATTTGCTTCTTCGGAAGCAGTTTTTGGTAGAAAAGTTCTTCGGGCAGCTGTTTCAGTTTGATTTTTCTGCTTTTGATTTAAGTTTTTTCTCTCATTTATGAGAATTAACTTATATTTTGGGTTGTGGATTAATTTTTTCAGCAGAAAATGACTGTTTTTACTTTTTATCCCTCCCTCTCTAGTGACTCTTGCGTGGAGTTCCGCATCTTGGGTATTGCTATCCCATACATCAGTAGCTCATGGACTCTTGCCAATTACATGAAAGAAAACATAATTTATGTAAGAACTTACCTGATTATTTCTTTCATATTGGCAAGAGTCCATGAGGCCCACCCTTTTTTATGGTGGTTATGATTTTTTTGTATAAAGCACAATTATTTCCAAATTCCTTTCTTGATGATTTTTACTCCTTTGGCTATTTGTTAAACTGAATTGTGGGTGTGGTGAGGGGTGTATTTATAGGCATTTTGAGGTTTGGGAAACTTTGCCCCTCCTGGTAGGATTGTATATCCCATACATCACTAGCTCATGGAGTCTTGCCAATATGAAAGAAATGAATTTATCAGGTAAGTTCTTACATAAATGATCCTCTGGGAAATTAATTTCTTTAGTCCTCAGTTTTGTCTCCTAGAGGAGTGGTTTCTTTTTCAGTAGGTGTTCAAACAGATATTGAACAAACATCTCAGGCACTTGATAATGATCAGGGTCCTTTACATAGTATTAGTAGTTCTTCTACTTCTTGTTCTTGTTGTTTCAGCCTGTGTATCTGTTGGTAAATCTACTCAGAATGGTTTTCAAGTTAAACCTGGGCCCAGAGCAGAACATGCTGTGATCTGAGATGTCATCACACAAAATGCAGTATGTCTGCAGAAAGAATAGGACACATGCATGAACTGTTAGCGCTTTAACTTTTTAGCTCTGCCTACACTGTATCAGTTTTCCTCAACACCGTGCATCCATAATATAGTTTTGTTTGAAGTAAACAGTCAAATATGCAGTAGCACTGCAAAGCAGCAGAGCATTTATTGTTGACTGTCTCTCAGAGTTTTTTTTAACCTGCCCCCTAGCCTTTCCCAGTGTGCAAAGCTTTTTTTTCTGAATGTAAGATGTTCGTATGAGCAATATACCTTTTTTATTGCTACATTTATATGTTAGACTAAGAGAAAAGGAAACAAATTTATTCAATAGAAATTTTACAATTCTGCAGCTCATTTGCAATGCAAAACTACAACACTATATTATAAAACTTTAAAAATTGCTTTTTTCTTCTTAAACGGGAAGAGTCCACAGCTGAATTCATTACTTTTGGGAAAACAATACCCAAGCTAGAGGACACTGAATGCAAATAATGTGGGTACGAAAGGCGGCCCCTTTGAGAGGCACCAGGGCATGAAATTATCCTACACTCTATAAAAATATAGACGACACGGGAAAAAACCCGAAGCCCAGGTAACTGCACATCAGTTACACCGCCAGTAAAATCCGATCTAGAGACCACTCAGTCCCAGAGTCCGTCGAGCCCAAACAGCCTCAGAGGAGTCAGCTCCGCGGTTCACGACTCCCATGAAGGTACCCGACCGAAAGACAAGGACCGCTATCTGCCTCCAAAAAGGAGAACAGATTCCCAGGAAAAATCCAAAGGATCATTCCACACGGCTCACCAACATAGAACACCCAAGGTTGTCTTACAATAGTAGCACTTCGGTTATACGAACCCCCTAGAAACACAAGGACCGAATAAAAAAGAGATCCATACACAGGGAAACACGTCCTAAAAAGGTCTCGAGGGACACCCTCATATCCCTGATCCAGTCACATACCCTAATGTACTGCAGAAAAACAAGAGCGACTAAAGATTTTCGTCAAACATCTTCCCTGTTTGTTGTTTACTCTGGACAGAGGAGAGGTCAAAAGGCTTCGGCAACCTCTCTTTCTTTTTGGCTTCGGAGCGTAATACGCTTAGCCTATGAGACTGCTGGACAGCAGCCCCCTGAAAGGATTACAGCTCATTCTACTAGAGCTGTGGCTTCCACCTGGGCCTTTAAAAATGAGGCTTTTGTTGAACAGATTTGCAAAGCGGCGACTTGGTCTTCGCTTCATACCTTTTCAAAATTTTACAAATTTTATACTTTTGCTTCTTCGGAGGCTATTTTTGGGAGAAAGGTTCTACAGGCAGTGGTCCCTTCCGTTTAAGTACCTGCCTTGTCCCTCCCTTCATCCGTGTACTTTAGCTTTGGTATTGGTATCCCACAAGTAATGGATGATCCGTGGACTGGATACACCTAACAAGAGAAAACATAATTTATGCTTACCTGATAAATTTATTTCTCTTGTGGTGTATCCAGTCCACGGCCCGCCCTGTCCTTTTAAGGCAGGTCTAAATATTAAACTACAGTCACCACTGCACCCTATGGTTTCTCCTTTCTCGGCTAGTTTCGGTCGAATGACTGGATATGGCAGTTAGGGGAGGAGCTATATAGCAGCTCTGCTGTGGGTGATCCTCTTGCAACTTCCTGTTGGGAAGGAGAATATCCCACAAGTAATTGATGATCCGTGGACTGGATACACCACAAGAGAAATAAATTTATCAGGTAAGCATAAATTATGTTTTCTTCTTAAACGGGAAGAGTCCACAGCTGCATTCATTACTTTTGGGAATTCAGAACCTGGCCACCAGGAGGAGGCAAAGACACTCCAGCCAAAGGCTTAAATACCTCCCCCACTTCCCTCATCCCCCAGTCATTCTTTGCCTTTAGTCACAGGAGGTTGGCAGAAAAGTGTCAGTCTCTTATTGTGGGTAGTACTGTTGAGAATCCAAGCGGGGATTCTCTGAGTCGGTCATAGATACCTTGATTCAGGCTCGAAAGCCTGTCACTAGGAAAATTTATCATAAGCTATGGCGTAAATATCTTTATTGGTGCGAATCCAAAGGCTACTCATGGAGTAAGATCAGGATTCCTAGGATTTTGTCCTTTCTCCAAGAAGGGTTGGAGAAGGGGCTATCAGCTAGTTCCCTAAAGGGACAGATATCTGCTTTATCAATTTTACTGCACAAGCGTCTGGCAGATGTTCCAGACGTTCAGTCGTTCTGTCAGGCTTTAGTTAGAATCAAGCCTGTGTTTAAACCTGTTGCTCCGCCATGGAGTTTGAATTTAGTTCTGTTTTTAGTTGCTATCTCTTCGGCTCGAAGAGTTTCTGAACTATCTGCATTGCAATGCGACTCGCCTTATCTTGTTTTCCATGCTGATAAGGTGGTTTTGCGTACCAAACCTGGTTTCCTTCCTAAGGATGTTACTAATAAGAATATTAATCAGCAGATTATTGTTCCTTCTCTGTGTCCTAATCCTTCCTCTAAGAAGGAGCATCTGTTGCAAAACTTGGACGTGGTTCGTGCTTTCAAGTTTTACTTGCAAGCAACCAAAGATTTCCGTCAAACATCTTCTTTGTTGTCTATTCTGGAAAACGTAGAGGTCAAAAAGCTACGGCTACCTCTTTCTTTTTGGCTGAAAAGCATCATCCGTTTGGCATACGAGACTGCTGGACAGCAGCCTCCTGAAAGAATTACAGCTCACTCTACTAGCGCGGTGGCTTCCACATGGGCTTTTAAAAATGATGCTTCTATTGAACAGATTTGTAAGGCTGCGACTTGGTCTTCGCTTCATACCTTTTACAAATTTTACAAATTTGATACTTTTGCTTCTTCGGAGGCTTTTTTTGGGAGAAAGGTTTTGCAAGCAGTGGTGCCTTCTGTTTAGCCATCTGTCTTGTCCCTCCCGTTCATCCGTGTCCTGTAGCTTTGGTATTGTATCCCACAAGTAAAGGATGACGCCGTGGACTCGTCGTACCTTATAGAAGAAAAGTAAATTTATGCTTACCTGATTTATTTTTTCTATGGTACGACGAGTCCACGGATTCATGCTTTACTTGTGGGATACAATACCAAAGCTACAGGACATGGCTAAACAGAAGGCACCACTGCTTGAAGAACTTCTGCTTGAAGAACTTTTCTCCCAAAAATAGCCTCCGAAGAAGCAGATTATAAGCCAGATTATATTTTTTTATTTTAAACTTCAGTCACCTCTGCACCTTTTAGTTTCTCCTTTTTCTTCCTGTACCTTCGGTCGAATGACTGGGGGGTGGAGCTAAGGGAGGAGCTATATAGACAGCTTTGCTTTGGTGCTCTTTGCCACTTCCTGTTAGCAGGAGGATAATATCCCACAAGTAAAGGATGAATCCGTGGACTCGTCGTACCATAGAAGAAATTAATTTATCAGGTAAGCATAAATTTACTTTTTGTTATCTTGCCCTGGAATTCTTTGGTAAACTGGCAAATGAATCAAACAAAACTAGCAGTGGACAGCTGTTGCTTTTAAGACATAATACTATTTAGTATGTTGCATCCTAAGGTGCAATAGTCTACCTTAGCTAGTTATACCCCTAATTACCTAGCCCACTTAAAGCCAGTTAGCAGGGCTTCTATTTTCAAGAATACAGAATAAAACCCTTAAAAAGTCCCCTTTGGGACTGCTCAAAAGTGCTAATTCCTTTTTGTGATGCTGTATTTGACATTATTAAGATTGATGTTAAAAACATGGCCTTGGCAGTACTTTTTAGAAGAGCTTTATGGCTTAAGTCCTGGTCTGTTTATATGGTGTCTAAATCAAAAAAGTTATTGTTTTGGTTCTGACTTGAATTCTATCATTTCTACTGTTGCTGGAGGTAAAGGGCTCTTCTTCCTTAGGTAAATCTAAAGTGTCCAATAGTTTTCGTTTCTTTCATCAGAACAAGGAACAGAAAGTTGATTCCTCCTCTCTGTAGTAAAGCTCCTCTGGCCCATGCTGGAGGCCTAATGCTAATTGGAACAGACCTAAGCAAGCCAAAAAATCTACCTCTAATTCCAAGTCTGCATGGAGGTGCGGGCCGATCCAGAGGCTCTGATTATAGCTTCCCAGGGTTATCATATAGGATTCAGAACAAGGCCTCCAAGAGGAAGCTTTTTTTCGGTCCAATGTTCCATGGAATCCCTTAAAGGCCCAAGCCTTTTTCAGTCAGTTTCAGATCTGGAAACTATTGGAGTGATTGCTTTAGTTCCTTTTCAATCTCTTTTTTTCAAATCTCTACATCAGTGTTTTTCACTGCTCTACATTATTCCTAAAAAGGAAGGTACTTTCAGACCAGTTCTGGATCTGAAAACTCTGAACAAGTTTGTCAAAATGTCATACTATTAAAATGGAAACTATTCAGACTATTCTGCCTTATGTTCAGCAAGGTCAGTTTATGTCCACATTAGATTTAAAGGATGATGGTCTTCATGTTCCAATTCACAGGGAACATTACCAGTTTCTAGACAAGCATTTACATTTTGTTGCTCCACCATTTGCTACAGTTCAAAGAATTTTCACAAAGTTTCTGGGTGCCCTATTGTCTTTGATCAGATCTTGGGGTGTTAGGGTTTTCTTACTTGGATGATATCCTGGTTCAAGCTCCATCTTTTCATTTAGCAGAATCTCACACAAGCAGACTGTTGTTGTTTCTTCAATAGCATGGTTGGAAGATCAATTTTCCAAAGAGTTTGTTGGGGCCTCGGACAAGGGTTACTTTTCTGGGGTTTCAAATAGATTCAATCTCCATGACTTTCTCTAACAGAACAGAGAAGGCTAAAATTTGTGTCAGCCAGTCTGAACCTTCAGTGTCTCTCGTTTCCCTCTGTTGCTCTTTGTATGAAAGTACTGGGTCTCATGATTGCTGCTTCAGATGCAATTCCATTTGCTCTTTTTCACATGAGACCTCTTCAGCTTTGTATGCTTCATCAGTAGTGTAGGGATCATACTCCGCTATCTCAAAATATATTTCTGGATTACAGTACAAATCAGTCTCTGACTTGGTGGCTGAATCATTAGTTTATTATTCAGGGGGCTTCTTTTGCTCATCCGCTCATTTTACCTGGACTGTGATCATTACAGAAGCAAGTATTTCAGGTTTGGGACCTGTTTGGGGGTCTCTGAGAGCACAAGGGGTTTGGGCTAGTTGGGAGGCGAGGTTGCCAATAAATGGTCTATCTTCAGGGCTCTTCAGACTTGGCCTCTGTTGAAAAGGAAGTTTCATCTCCCCTTTCAATCAGACAATGTCATAGCAGTGGCTTATATCAATCATCAGGGGGAGAAGCCACAGTTCCCTAGCTCTGAGGGAAGTGTCTCAAGTTATCCAATAGGGAGAAGTCAATTCCTGTCTAGTCTCTGCAGTTCATATTCTTTTAATGAACAACTAGGAAGCAGATTTTCTCAGTCATCAGTCTTTGCATCCAGGGGAATGGTCTCTTCACCAGGATTTGTTCAATCAGATTATAGATCTTTGGGGTCTCCCAGAGATGGATCAAAAGGCTTCTCGTTTGAACAACCAACTTCCCAGGTACTTTGCGAGGTCCTGGGATCTTGGGCGGAGTTTGTCATTTCAGCTTGCTTATGTTTCCTCCTCTTATTCTTCTTCCCAGAGTAATTTCCAAGATAAGGCTAGAGGAATCGTAAGTAATCCTGATTGCCCCAGCTTGGCCTTGCAGGATTTGGTATGCAGATTTGATTCAGATGTCCAGTTATCCTCCTTTGCCTCTTCCGTTTTAACCAGACCTTCTACATCAAGGTCCTTTTTTCCATCCTCATCCCTAATCTCTATGCGTGACGGAATGGAGATTGAACGATTAGTTCTTAAAGAGGATTCCCAGATTCTGTAATTGAAACTTTTATTGGTTGGTGTATAGACCATGGCTTTTCCTGGCATTCTTTTAGAATTCTTAGAATTTTGTAGATCTTACAGGACTGTTTGGATAAGGGCCTATCGCCAGTTTTCTGAAAGAGCAGATTTCTGCCTTTTCAGTTTTGTTTCATAGGAAGATTGCTAATCTTCCTGACATTCATGTTTTTTTTCAGGCTTTGGCATGAATGAATACTGTGATGAAGCCAATTTCTCCTCCCTGGAGTCCTAACGTTTTGCAGGCTCCTCCATTAAGTGGATATTAAGCTTCATTCTTGGACGTTTTTGTTTCTTTTAGCTATCTCTTCTGCTTGAAGAGTTTCTGAAGTGTCAGCTCTTTTTTGTGACTTTCCTTATCTTGCCTTTCTTCCGAATAAGGCAGTTCTTAAGGACTAAATTTGATTTCTTGCCTAAAGTTGTGTCTTTAGACAATATCAGTCAGGAGATTGTTGTCCATTTTTGAGGCCTAATCCCAAAAGTGCTTCAGAGAGATTTTTGCATTATTTGGATGTTGTTAGAGCATTGAAGTATTATATTGATCCTACTAAGGATTTCAGACAAACTTGTAGTTCTAGGAAAGGACTAAAAGTTTTTTTGGCCTCTTTGCTAAACTTTTGATTTATAAGGCTTACTTGGAGGCAGGCCATCCTCCACCTAAACAGATTACTTCTCATTCTACAAGATCAGTTGCCTCATGACCGCAGTAAAGAGAATATATTTTTTTCAACAAACAGCATCTTGCTCTAAACAGCTATGAGATTGTGATACATAGAAGTTATGCAGATTCTCTGATTCACTTTAACTTTTAGCTTGGGACTTGTTTATTTCTGCCTTTTTTCTTTTTATATCATTTTCATTAAGATACAATGTCTCTCTTAGGTTTTATATATATATTTGTTTAGGGTTTCACAGACACTTTAGAATCTAAAGTGTCTGTGAAACCCTAAACAAATATATAGATGATTTCATTTCAGTCACATGTGCATATCTCTACCAATAAGAACATATCTTTATAGCGGTCATGTTTTTAGTTTTGTTTTTTAGTTTAATTTTCTGTGTTCTTTCTATTGTGGTGCATAGTACAATGATTTGATCACAATGTTTTGATCATGATGTAAAAGATAGTTGCATTTTTCAGATGTTTATGTAAACAATAATCATTAGCATGGGTAACGTCTGCATATGTTGATGTATATAGAGAGCGCACTTTCCACACTATTATCATGCCTGATGAAACGGCTGGTCCTTGAGTTGAGAAACGAGTTGCTCGTTTTTAAACAGATTAGCTGTATACTGATGTTTTATTACAGTGTTAATACTTTTATCAAGTTGCAGCATACTGTTTGTTGAAGCTGGCTTCTTGATTTTTCCTGATTGCCTGTGGCCGGATATTTGAGACTCTCATGTCCAAGGAGGAATTCCCCTGGAGGTTGTTGCCAGGAGCATCAGCCAGCTGGTGGCTGCGACATCCAGTCTGCCTATTTGCACTATCTATATAGTGACTTTGTTGTTTATATTTTATGCTTACCTGATAAATTAATTTCTTTCATGGTGGTTAGAGTACACAAGACCCACACTATGTGTTTTTGTGGGTTTTTTTTTTTTAAGCACCTCTTTTTTTTCGCTGCTAATTTCTTTTTTTCTTTTTTCTTTTTTTTTTTTTTTTTTTTTGCTCTTCTTTTTTTTCCTACCACATTTTGCTTGGCTATATGTTAGACTTAGGTACCTGTGAGGTGGGTGGGGTTTTATAGAGCTCTTGAGGTTTGGGAATCTTTTGCCGCCTCCTAGTGGTAGTGAAGAATAATTCACAGGAGTAATGGATTGTGGACTCTCACCACCATAAAATAAATTAACTTAACAGGTATGCATAAATTATGTTTTTAAGACAAGCATTATTAATTTGTGGCCTTCCCTTTCCACCTAGCTACATCTCCCGGAAAGTTTTTTCAAAAGTGTTGGGAGCTGAGTAGTTCAATCTCAACAAATTTCTCTAGTACAAGCTCAAAAATTTCTGCAGTTCCTGATTAGACAACATTCTGGTTCAGGCTCCTTCTTTTTTTAATCACTGCTGTGTCTAACACTCAGAGTAAAGATGGAAAAATTAATCTGTCAAAAAGCTTGTGTCTTTTCTGGGGTTCATATCATCGATTCACTGACTATGCATTTGTCTTTGACAGATCAGCGAAGACTGAAGCTGCAACAGGCCTGTGCACTTCTGCAACTGATTTCACTCCCTTCCGCTCCTCATTGCATTCAAGTTGTTGGTCTCATGGTGACTGCCTCAAATGGAATCAGTCTTAAGTGGTTCTGTTAGATCACAGGACAAGTCCCTAATTTGGTGGCAGGGAGACTCTTTTCTTTGGCCAGTGTGGGTTGTTATCTCCAACGATTCTAGCCTGTTAGGTTGGGGTGAGGCTATCCACAAATATACCAGTAAATAATATTCAGAGCTCTCCAGAGTTGGCCAGACTTCAATCTGGGATTTCAGTCAATGTCATAGCAGAGGCTTATGTCAATCATCAGGAAGGAATTTGCTGTTTCTTAGCAAAGAAGGAAGTGTCCTGCTTCGTCCGCTTTGCAGAATGCCATCATTCCGTGATTTATGTCATCCACATCTTGGGTGCGAGTGATTTGGGGGGCAGACTTTCCTAGTCGTCAGTTTCTTCACCCAGGGGAATTGTGAGAGACATCTCATAGCCTCTCACTTAAATCATAAACTGTTTCAGTACTCTGCCAGGTCTCGGGACCCTCTGGTGAGTCTGCCCTAGTGGTTCCCTGGTTATTCAACATGAATTACATTTTTTCCTTTATTGCTACAACTTTTGCAGGGGTTGAACACACAGTAGAGCAGGGTTGATAGTCTTACAATTGCATTCTCTAACGAATAAGAGCATGTCATTTTTTTTATTATGGTCCTTTAATGTATTGCTGCTAAGCATATGCAGATATTCACACCAAGAATACCTGTGCTATTTAAATAGTTAATGACTCTGTATGTTTAATGACTCTGTATGTTTAGGATATTTCAATGTGAGTTCTGATACATTACTATTTAACATTTTAACTGCCTTAAATGAGTACATGAGTTTTCATGACACAAATTGATCCTTATACAACTGATCTTCACTAGATATTTGTGCTTAAATTCTACAGAAAAAAATGCTAATAATTTACAACCTAATTCTTAACTTTGAACCTAATATTTAAAGTAAGAGATTTTCATTCGTGGGACATGCTCTAATAAAAACCTTTAGGGACCATAAGCATAAATTAAATAGATATCCAATCAAATTTCAAATGTCTATTGTAGGATTTCCATAGTATTTCATTCAATTAATAATTATGTACAAAACCTGTGCTGGTATTGATAATGGCTGTAAGATATATAATGTTGTTTTGGTATGACAAATGGAATAAGTTGCTTTCAGGTAGCTCCATTGTATAAATGAGAACTTGTGTTGTTTGTCACTACTTTGCTTCACAACTGGCAGTTTGTCTTCAGACATTGCAAAATCACAATAATTTAAGGGTTGAGTCAACAACCATCTCCATTTCATACAATTTTATTTTTTTAAGTTACTGGTATAACAATATAAACACTTACTTGTATGTTTGTGTGTTTTATCTGTGTTTGTTTTCTTTTAGACTTTCTTGATAAATATTCTGAAGAGGACGCTAAAACTTGTATAACATCCATTCCCAGGGAAACCGTTGAAGATTTCCAGGATGGCCGGGCTCCTACTATTGCTCAGCTTCTGCAAGAGAAGACTCTGTACTCCTTCTCAGAATGGCCCAAGGTCTGACCTCTTACCTAACCTAGGGACATCAGTGACTCAATGTAGAGCTGACTAGAACCACTTGGCCCAATGCCTTGCATGCCATACAACCTCCCTATTTCAGGATTTCCTTGTTTAGCACAGATTTTACCCTTTTTTGTGTATGCCACTCGGTGATGGCTTTCACCTAAAGTACTTTTTCTTTAATGCAAGTATATTCCAAAAATGCATCTTTTAAAATATAAAATGCATTTATGCACATTTTATCTTTCACTATTATGTTGCATATGGTTAGCATAAGAGCGAAAAAACCTTCATTGTACAAAGAGTGTAATATGTAAAATTTAAATATGATAAGTAAATATAATATATAGTAAATATAATTTAAATAACAAAGAAATATGATATTATTAATGTGCCCCCACCCAGCTATTTCATAATGCCACCTGGCTGGCAAAATGTTTTAGTCAAATATGAAAAAATGCTGTAAAGTAAAAATGCTTTCAAAAATATATATTATGACGGACCGCCTGGTACCCCAAATGAGTACCTCCGTCAGAACACTTCCCTTGTCCTGGACATCCTTTTATCCAGAGCAATAGCTCCTTGTTACCTCCCTTTGACCGCAGTCTAAAGTTATGGAGGAGAACAGATCTGAGGCAACACTCTGTTGTCTGAACACAAAAATGAACACTTTATTTGAAAGCAGCACACAGATTTATACACCCTGGCATTCCAGATTTACAGAGCTTCAGGTTACATAGGGCATTGGTTAAAAAGTAAAGCAAACATATGAACAATACATAAACCTCTAACAATTGTCTATTCACAGGTAAAACATTAACATATCAAGTTAATTAACTGGGGAAGAAAGTTTACTCAGACAATCTGATGTTGGGCAGTCTAGTTAACATAATCACACAGGAACACAATCAGTTTACCCAGACAGACTCCTGAGACACAATCAGATTAGAAACGTAAATAAAATACATCTTATTACAGAATATAAGAACAGCTCTTATTAACTATTAAGTCCTTTATGCCCACTTGGTTTATAGAGTCACAATTGCTCCCACAAGGGGCACGCATACGCTGTACCCATCCTGTATTTATGGATACAGGGTGACATGAATATAAGACAGAGTTATGACAGTACATGGGTTGTCCAGCATATACAATTCCACATTTCCATGCAGTCTCTGGGTGTCCTTAAGCCCATGTACCTCCTGCCCAAAGAATGTTCCATACAGGCCCTCAGATCTTGGTGACTCACGTCACAGATATGTTAATAGTTTATTTTTATCAATTAGCAAAATGCAAAGTGAGTAAATCGAAGAAGCATCTAAAACAAATCAATATTTGGTGTGACCACCCTTTGTCTTCAAAACAGCATAAATTCTTCTTGGTACACTTGCACATAGTTTTTTAAGGAACTAAGCAGGTAGGTTGTTCCAAATATCTTGGAGAGATAACCACAGTTCTTCTGTAGATTTAGGCAGCTTAGTTACTTCTGTATCTATGTAATTCCAGACAGACTCAATGATGTTGAGATTAGGGCTCCGTGGGGGCCATACTATCACTTCCAGAACTACTTATTCTTCTTTATTTGGGGGTTTTATGCTGCAGAATACATTTGGGGCCAGTCAGATACCTTCCTGATGGGCCTGGCACTGCATGATAGATAAGTATCTGCCTGTTCTTCTCAGCATTGAGGAGGCCATTAATTCTGTCCAAATCCCCAACTCCATTTGCAAAAATTAGCCCCAAACTTGCAAGGAACCTTCACTATGCTTCACCATGCCTGCAGGCACTCATACTTTTACCACTTTCCAGCCCTACAGAAAACAAAAACTGCCTTCTGTTTCAGAAAGATATTTAAACTTTTAACTTGCTAGTTCCGTGCACCCTCTGGCATTTTTGTGCACCACAGTTCCTGTATTTGTGTGCATAGTTGAGTCACTTGGCCTTAATTCCAAATCATAGCTTTTTGGCCACAAGTCTTCTATGAAGATCACTTCTGACCAGACTTCTCCAGACAGTAGATGGGTGTATCAGGGTCCCACTGGTTTCTGCCAATTTTGAGCTGATGGCACTGCTGGACACAGTCAGATAATAAAGGGAAGTAAGCATGATGTGTCTTTCTTTTGCTGCACTTAGTTTCCTTGCCCAACCACTTTGTCTAAGGTCTTCAATGGTGCCCGTTTCTTTGTGACTTTATTTCTACCTTGGAGAGACCTTGGTAATGCAGTGTAACTACCTTGTGTCTTGTTAATGTGCTCAGTCTTGCCATGGTGTATGACTTTTGACATCAAACTGTTTTCAGCAACCTCACCTTGTTAGCAGAGTCTGGCTGTTTCTCACACATTTTTATTCCTCCTACACAGTTGTTTGTGTTTCAGTCAATTATTGTGTTTCAATCTACATATTAAATTGATGATCATGTTAATTGATAAAAAAAAAAACTTAACATTTCTAATTTTGAGAGCATTCTTAATTTACAGCATTTGTTCACACCTGCCTAAAACTTTGGCATAGTTTTGTATATATAAATACATGCATACAAACACACACAAGCTTTTCTTACAACACATCTAGCAAAATGTTTGGAGTGGGAAAATTATAAGATATTGACAACAAATAGAAAAAAGACCATGTTAAATTTGGTAATCAAAAACAAATTTAAAAAGTCACATTTATAGTGTATATTAAAATGCACGATTTGTGATATTAAACCTAGGTATATAAAAAAAAAATCATTAGAGTAATAAACTATTATCCTATAAGTGAGTATTATTACTATCTGTGAGGTTTTATAAAATAGAAAGTTTACTTTATTTTATGAAGGACAATGTCAGAATCCCAGGTTTCCTTTTTTCAACTGATTAATAAGACTTAATTGAAAGTATTATTATTATTTATCTGTAAAGAACAGTGGAATGGAAAATATAATTACCTTTGGGTGTAGCGCTGTGTTGGGTTAGCACACAAGAGATAAGTGTTAGATTTTTTTCTACAGTGTGCTCCTCTGAACTCTATGGGGAGAAGAAGTTAATGCGAACTTGATACCCAAAGTCCTTAAGTTCGCACGCATCTGGTTTCCCTTGAGTGCAAACAATTTACTTTTAACTAATAATATGAAAGCTAACCCTCCGACATTAAAAGTTTACTTTGAGCAGTGTTTGCGTACAAGCGGAAAAAAATGTAGTGCACCACATGTAATCTGGCCCTGATTTAGGTATCATCTGCATATAAGTAGTACTGGAACCGAAAGTAGTATATAAGTTTTCCAAGGGAAAATGTATAGATAGAATAAGACAGAGCCTTGTGGTACCCCTACTGAGAGAGGAAAATAATCAGAGGATATGCTGTTAAAGGAAACTGTAAACAAGTGGTTTGAGAGATTGGAAGCAAACCAGGAGTGGGCTGTTTCTTGGATGCCAAAAGAATGTAGGATTTGTAAGAAGAGAGGATGGTCAACTGTTTCAAGAACAGCAGATAGATCCAGACGAATTAATAAGCATTACAAGTCTCCATATAAAACTTTCAGAACGGTACATTTTCAGATCAGCTGTGAGAAAATTGGTTTGATTTTCAGTCAATGTAAGCAGTTCAGTTCCATATGTTTGTGAACTGAGTTTTCCATCGCTCTGTGTAATCTCTTTCTTTTTCCTTTCCTTGTGTAGGATCGTGTGATTATTAACAGAATAGATAACATTTGTCACTCCGTGCTAAAGGGGAAGTGGCCGTCCTCCAGTCAGCAGTTTGAAGCACAGTGCATGGTGCCTGCTTCCATTTTAAATTGCAGCCCATCTGCCAGGAACAGCTATACTGCTTCAGAAGCACAAAATATAACCTTCAGTAATGGCTCCCCTGTATCACAATTACAGAAGGTAAGTTTTGGTGCTTCTATTAATGCTACATGGCCTTTCTATTAACGTTACATAGCCTCTCTATTCAGATGTTTCACATACAAATAATTATAGAATCCAAAAATATTCTTTACTTTTTTCCTTGTTAATATTATAATACTGTTTACTCTCTTCAGCCCTGCTCTGCTTATTTAGTTATTAGATACAGCAGTTTTGTAGTCTGTTTCTCCTTGTCTTTATTGTGACGGCACTTTAAGTAGCTTATACAGGTAAGTAGTTCATATGCTACAGCAGGTCAGATTCCTACATAAGACTACATGTTCAGTAACGCAGTGGTAGCAGGTGCTCTTTGTCCCTTTTTTAGGTGAAAAACTATAGTCCTTAAGGTATTGTTTTTGTTTAATTTGATTGCCATCTCTGACCACAGCCTTAATCCTAGTTTTGGTTTGCCTACTTAGCAGCCTATGTAATTATTACTATTCTTTGGCTGTTCCTTATTAGTAGTGTCTTCCAATCCTTGTGTAAGCAAAACTTGTTTCTGTTAAAGGGACAGTCTACTCCAGAATTTTTATTGTTTAAAAACATAGATAATCCCTTACTCATTCCCCAATTTAGCATAATCAACACAGCTATATTAATATACTTTTCTTCATAAATGGAAAGACTCCACAGCTGCATTCATTACTTTTGGGAAATAAGAACCAGGCCACCAGGAAGAGGCAAAGACACCCCAGCCAAAGGCTTAAATACTCCTCCCACTTCCCTCATCCCCCAGTCATTCTTTGCCTTTCGTCCCAGGAGATTGGCAGAGAAGTGTCAGTTTGTTTTCGTCTCGTATGGAGGGTAGTACTCTTCGACATGGGATGGGAGTTTTAAGTAATCCTGTCAGTCTCTCAGTGAGGGCTTGGATGAAGGTTAGAGTCTGGAGATGCAGGAAGAGTCTTTCTGCGAAGCCATCCCGACTCATTTTAACAACTCCACAAGCAATCGGTGTTCGCTTCGCTGCCTGCTATCTTCTCTCAAGTCCATGGCGGACGCAAAGCTACTATCCGTCACACTTGAAGGGCCGCGTTCCTGATCCACGGCGTAGATTCCGGTAAGATTGTTTCATTTTACTTCTTCATGAATGTACTGTAATTAATTTGTTCCTGCAAACTCACATACAATGTCTCAGTGGGACTCCTTTAGTATCTTGGAATCAAGGGTTAATATCTCCTGAGGGGGATTATTGAACAGGGGGGTTTTTAGTCATGTTTGTTATGTGATTCAATATGCTTATGTGTAGTGTTAACTGGGCTTGTGGCTTTGGAACATAACGGCCTGTTGAAGTGATGCGACCTTACGGTCGGGCATGCTTTTTTGGACTGTACGGTTCACCTTGTGACCGGGTGTGTTTACATTCTGGTCTCCCATTTCCGCATTCCAGTGTGGCGACGGAGAATTCTAGTCCGCTGGTGTCTGGTCCATAGGAGGTGGTGAGGCCCCAGCCATTGTGGGTGTCAGGTGCCGTTTCAGCTGTTTTATATATAGTCCATTTTTGTGTATCCTTTATCCAGTTATGGAGGATGCTGATGTTGAGATTGGTCAACTTTCTGATTCAGATTCTTCGTCCTGTGAAGAATGTGAATTGACCCCATTGACTCAGGTCAGTCAGTTATGTTCTTTAGGCCGTCCTAGAACGCCTTGTTCCTCGGGCTTGGGGATTCAAGGGACTGCTGAGCCATCTGCCTCGGGGGGCCCTGTCCTCCGGGAGGCGAGTTCCCTACTGCTCCCTACTTCTACACATGCGGGTAACCCAGGTTATGTGTTTCCCTCCTTGGAGGGTGGATTGTTACCCCCGGAGGTTGTGGCACGTTTTCGCTTTTACATACTTTTGCCATGACTACAAAGTCCAGATGTTTATTTGCAATTGTGCTTGTGCCCGATTTCCCCAGGTCTCTCAGGGCATGTGCAGTTCCCTGCGGTTGGAACTGTTCCTGAGTGTTGTGCCTTTCATAACAGACGGGCTCGCCTTTGTGTTTTACTCAGACACATTTTTGATCTTTTTGGGGACCCTATCCTTTTCGGGTATGGGACTCATCAGTCTCCTCCTTTGAATGGCTCACCTCGTTAGACATGGGGGGATGAAGTAATCTCCTTTAAGTCTTGTTATCAAGATCTTTCCCAGTTTTGTTGGAAGAACAGGGATTCCGTTCGGCTGGTCCTGCGGATCTTTCTGTTCTTCTTGGGCATTAACCCTCAGGTTGCCTGTCATTTTATTTTATCTGGCGAGGATGAATTTTCTTTTCTTTTTCATACTATGTTTCCCGCGGAAACTTAAAAATCTCTGGGATCGATACTCGCATTTTACTTCTACGGAAGTTGTTCGGTACACGTTATTCCCATGTTTGTCTTTTTTCTTCCTCCCTATCTTAGGGCGGATTTAGCCAGCTTGGCAGTTATGATCCTGGTTGCAGGCTAGTCCTGCTTGGGTTCAGACCTTCTGTCTCACGGCTTATTCAGACACGTGGCGCCTATTATGCCTTGCTGGTCAGGTTGGGGTGCCGAGTGCTCTTAACATTATTTGTTATTTGTTTTAATAGTTTCAGCTAAGCATTCTCAAGAGGACTTGCGGGTCCGTACAGCTCTTGGGATAGTTTCAGTCCTAAATAGCCGTCGCTCTGGTGACTAGGTCAGTGAATTTTGCTGCATCACTCTGTTGTTCCCGATACCCTCGGAACCTAGAGTATTCCCACGTGGTGGGAAAATTAGAGGGTTTAGGGCCTCGTTCCGCTGGCAGGGCGGTGTTGCTTTAGAAAATTGTCCTTTGTGAACTTGTTCCTTTAGTGGTTCTCTTCTTCATTGAGACCTCTTGGATTGTCCATTTCTCCTTGGGATAGTTCGCCTTCGGGGGGACTTGGATTCCCTTCGGGAGTTGGTTGTTCCTTTTCGGGACATTGGACAGTGGGGTCCTTCGCGGTTAGGGGTCCTTTCCCGGTGTTGGGCATGCTCTGCATCTCCTTCTTGGGATTGAAGAGGTCCTAGTGGTTTTCCTCTCATATGGTTTAGGTATTGCCATCCAGGTGGCATCCAAACCCAGGTTTTACTGTCCTCTGACTTCAAATCTGAGGCGATGTGGAGGGTTGATGTTGCTCTGTTCGGGTGACTTGTCCTCACTGTTCCCCTAGTGTCTGAAGCTCATGGCTAGCTGGACAGCTAGCTCAGCATACTAATGCTCTGTGGCTAGTCTGTACTGTTGAAAACCGAGGGTTGCTAGTACGATCCCCAGCGAGGTCTACTTAGCCTTTCGAGGTTGATTAGATTAGCAGAGCTTTGTGTCCCTTTAGGGGGATTAGCCATACTTTTCAAGCACAATCATGTGACGGTTGCTTTGGATGTCTGTTAGCTCTAGTGTCCTTTTATGGTCCTAGCTCTTGGAGTGTTGGGCTCCTGCAAGGGGTGGTCTCTTGGATTGGGACTTGCAAGGGCTTCTTGCTCTTGTTATCTTTTGTTCTGGATTTTTCCCTGGGAGGTCTGTTTTTTTTTTTATATCAGACGATGGATTTGTGTTCCTGAAAAATTGTTTAATCTAAACATTTGTGGGACCCGGGCTTCTTGTCCTGATCTTCCAGTGGTCGAGCGTTTTCTCTTTGTGGATCCCGCTGTGGGATGTTACCGGACCTTATGATCCTAGGATTGGCCTGGGGTTTCCAGTTTCCGGGGTACTTGGGCTTAGCCCTTGTTCTGGCTGTTCTGTTTCACAACTTGGCAAGATTTACGGAGAGCCGGGGCTCCTTGGAACTTGACTTGTGTCGGACAATACGGTTCCCTTGGGACAGCCAACTATTGTGACCTGATGGTGGGTTTTCCTGCCTAGCAAATGGAAGGTTTGTGGTTGCTCAGAAGTCACTTTGCGCCTGGTATGTGTGCTAGCACGATGGTGTTTTTGGGGGTTCTTCCGTGTTCGTCAGTGATGTGGCCTTGTGTCCTCTCAGTTCTTTCTACGATTTCCTGTCTTTTGGGCAGGTGTTTAGCAGCACTCTCCTCTTCAGGGGGCTCTGTGTCCTCCTTACGGAGGTGTGGTTCCATTTTTGCGGGCCTTTCTTGTGTTCGGGAGGTTGGAGCAGATGTTTTAACTGTTTCGGGGACTGGTCTGCTCTTTGAGTTGTTCCCATCTGGGGAGCTGCTGGCTCTGCATTGAGACTTCGTCGGGTGGCTTGCTAGATCCCTTGGGTGTATTGCCTGCTCTATTGTCTTCCGGTTGAAGTCGCTGTGTCCATTATTGCGCTTTTTTGGGGGCTGATCTTCGGGTTCCTTTCGGTTCCCTTGCTTTCAGATCTGACGCTGCTTGGACTGGTCTGGCTAGGTGTAGGATCTGAGATCTATTGTTCATCCTCAGGTCTTGGGGGTAACGGTGGACCTTGTTTGTTTCATGTAATTGGCAAGAGTCCATGAGCTAGTGACGTATGGGATATACAATCCTACCAGGAGGGGCATAGTTTCCGAAACCTCAAAATGCCTACAAATACACCCCTCACCACACCCACAATTCAGTTTTACAAACTTTGCCTCCTATGGAGGTGATGAAGTAAGTTTGTGCTAAGATTTCTACGTTGATATGCGCTTCTCAGCATTTTGAAGCCCGTTTCCTCTGCGTACAGTGAATGTCAGAGGGATGTGAAGGGAGTATCACCTATTGAATGCAATGGTTTTCCTCACAGGGATCTATTTCATAGGTTGTCTGTTATCGGTCGTAGAGATTCATCTCCTACCTCCCTTTTCAGATCCACGATATACTCATATTCCATTACCTCTACTGATAACTGTTTCAGTACTGGTTTGGCTATCTGCTATATTTGGATGGGTGTCTTCAGGTAAGTATGTTTTCATTACTTAAGACACTCTCAGCTATGGTTTGGCACTTTATGTATTTATATAAAGTTCTATATATATGTATTGTACTTATATTTGCCATGATTCAGGTTTCAGTATATTTCCTTTTGCAGACTGTCAGTTTCATATCTGGGAAATGCATTTTTTAGAAATTTATGTCTTACCTGGGGTGTAGTCTTTTTTCAATTGACTGACATTTATTTAATTTGCGGGCAGAATTAGGCTTGCGAGGGCGCAAAATGCTAAAGTTTATTATTGTGTCATTCTTGGTGCAAGATTTTTTTGGCGCGAAGTTACGTTTGTTGTCACAAATTCTTCATTTCCGGCGTCTTAGTTGACGCCGGGTCCTTTCACAAGGTTGCGTCATCTATGACGCGAGTGTGTCGTTTCCGGACGTTTTTGGCGCCAAAAAATATTTTTCTGTTTGTTGTGGGTCATACTTGGCGCCAAATATTGTCATTATTTTACACCCCATTTAGATTTGCCTCTTATTTTTTTTCTATGTCAAGGGGTTTACCGGGTTTGCATTTTTTCCCATTCCTGAAACTGCCATATAAGGAAATTGATAATTTTGCTTTATATGTTGTTTTTGTCTCTTACATTTGCAAGATGTCTCAATCTGATCCTGTCTCAGAATTCACTGTTGGATCCCTGCTGCCTGATAACAGTTCTACCAAAGCTAAGTGCATTTGTTGTAAACTTGTGGTGATTATACCTCCAGCTGTGGTTTTTATAGTTGTCATGATAAACTTTTACATGCAGAAAATGTATCTATCAGTAGTAGTTCATTACCTGTTGCTGTTCCCTCAACATCTAATGCACAAGATATACCTTTTTTTTTTCTTTTTTTTTTCCTTTTATTCATCAAAAGTAAAGACAATACAATTCTTCAGATAACACAACAGAAATGTATCAGACACATATTCAATCTGTATCAATAATAAAAAACAAACCTTTACATTATAAGTCTTCAGTGTAATTGATTAAACATACTAAACGTAAAATAACAAAAGAGGGAGAAGGGAAAAAAAAAAGGGAAAACCCCCCTGACTCCCCCGCCCCCCCTCCCCGCCCCTTCAACAAAATAATACCTTACCGCTACCTTCACGTCCAAAACACAACTACCGATAGGTGCCGAATTACACAACCGTGTTTATCCAGGATACCGGAAATACTCCTAATACAACAAATTCAGCAAAGCAGACCGTAGATCGGACAGGGGCAAGAATCTGCTTTTGAATCTGGAGGGGATATGACAAAATGATTGGCAACCAACCCTGCAAAAACTCCTTGGTTCTCTTCTCAGAAGCCTCCGAGAGATGATATGACTCAAATACAATTTGGCCTTTGATTTCTTTACAAGACCTCTCAAGGCTCGGTGCTCTCTTAGCTTTCCAATTTAACAGGACAAGGTGACGTACTGCTAGAATAATCGTATTCAACGTATATATCATTGCTGCCGAGTTTCTATGTGCTTCTGTAATAAGTAAAACCACATCTTGAAGTGTAAGAACAAAATTTGCCCCGTATAATGTGTTAAACCAATGAACCACTTTATGCCATAACTGGTTGATTTTGGGACAGAACCAAAACATATGGAATAGATCAGCCCTAGAGTTTGAGCATCTGGGACAATTATTTTATCCAGTGTCAGAAAATTTTTGTAATTTAAGCGGATGCAAATAAAAATTATTCAGGAGCTTCAAGTGCGATTCCTTCCAGGACACCGAAACCCTACACTTATGAACCATATTGCAACTCTGAATGATCTTCTCCTCAGTGATATCGGTAATAACCGGAAGCAACCAAGTACTTATGCTGTGCAAATGCTTATCGCTTTGTTTAGAAAGCATAATATCATATATTAAGGAGATAGAGGAACTTCCCATACTGAATTTCTTAATTAAGATTCTAATAACAGACCATTCCGGTGACATACTATTCTCCCAATTTTGCTCACGCATGAAATGGCGAATCTGGAAATACGCAAACAAGTCAGACCTAGGAAGATCATAAATTTGAAACAGAGACTCAGCAGTCTGAACCAAATTATCAGCCCCCAATAATTGCTTGACAAACAACAGCCCCTTGTTCCCCCATGATTTAAACACCTTATGATAAATACCCGGGATAAAATTAGGGTTTCCCTGAATAGGAAGATATTCTGAAACAGAGGGATCCACTCCTAGACAAATACAGAACTTCTGCCACGCAAACACAACATTTTTAAAGGATACCAATTTACTGATGTTGGATGGCAGCTGTTTTGTATTACAATGTAACAGCGCACCAAGTGCGAATGGACGAGTATAAAAGGCTTCCTCTTGACTAACTGCTAACCTGTTAGTTTCCGCCACCCAATCCACGGCAAATTTCACCAATGCAGCCGTATTATAGAACCTGACATCAGGCAGAGCCAACACGGCACGGTTTGTCTTTTGCATGAGCTTAGCTAGTGCAATCCTGGGTCTCTTATCTTTCCAGATAAATTTAGAAAAATCACTGTATAACTTTCTAATATCTGAACTGGAAATGAAGAGAGGAAGATTCTGTAGCACATAGAGAAGACGAGGGAAAACAATCGTTTTTATTAGCTTTACCTTTGCCGAAATTGACAGCGGAAATGAAGCCCATAACTGCAGATCTATTTTAATTTTTTTCAGTAAGGGAACAAAATTCGCAACATACCATAATTTCGGATTTTTATGCAACTCGAGTCCCAAATAACTAATTGCATTGACAACCTTAAATGGGAATTTTTCCAAACCGGACGAGTTATTGCCCATATACATGAGTTCACTCTTTTCTAAATTCACCAAATAACCGGAGAAAGAGCTAAACTGAGAGAGGAGTTGAAGAATAACTGGAATCGATTGAAAGGGCTTATCTACAAAAATCAGCATATCATCAGCATAGAGAAGGGTTTTTAAACGGTGAGAGCCCAATGAAATTCCTGTCAATACATCGCGAAATCTGACCGCTAAGGGTTCTAGAGCCACATTAAACAGGAGGGTAATGGACACCCCTGCCTAGTACCTCGATGTAAAACAATCCCCTGTGAGCGAATCCCATTAACCAGGAGAAAAGAAATTGGTTTACGATAAATTTTATAAATAAAGAGAATAAAGTTGCCAGAAAAGCCAAATTTCTGTAATGAGAAAAATAAATGCTCCCAGACAATGGAATCAAAAGCCTTGACTGCGTCGAGAGTTAAGACTGCAGAATCAAGAATTCCGTCATTACCAGGCTCTGGTTCCAAATTCGACATGTAATCCAAAAACGTAATAACCTTTCGAATATTCCGCAACGAGTTCCTAGCGGTCATAAAACCGGTCTGATCCTGATGGATCAAGTTCTGCAGGCAGTGATTCAGTCTAGAAGCGATAATACCAGCCAGAAGCTTGTAATCAGTATTGAGTACTGATATTGGCCTGTATGAGGCCATGTTCTCTGGATTTTTATTTTTTTTCGCAATGAGTGAGATATTAGCCGCAGCAAAGTTTTCCGAGATCCCATTTTCAGAAAGATAATAATTATTGAAAATAGCCTCTAATGTAGGCAGCAGTTCTTCCTTAAGCAATTTATAAAATTCGGCCGGGAACCCGTCAGGGCCGGCAGCCTTATTAAGCTTAAGATTATCAATAGCTGTACCAATCTCCTCACGCGATATCGGCTGATTCAGCACAGCCAACTCTTCTGCTTGAATGTTAGGAATACTTATAGCCGACCAAAAGGACTCTTGGTTATTGTGGTCGGCAGCGACGGCCGAATATAATTCTTGATAGTACTTAAAAAATTCCTGGGAAATCTCTGCCGGCTTAAAAAACCTGTCCTCGCCATTTTTTATAACAGCGATATAATTTCTTTTTTTTCTATTCTTAATCAAGCGGGACAGATGCTTCGCCGAACACCCGTGAAAACTCCTATATTTAAGATTCAATCTTGCTTCTTCCTCCAACGATTTCTGCTTTATATAGATCTCTCTTTCCTTCCTAGCCTCAAGATACACTGCCCAGTTTAATGGGGAGTGATCCGACTGAATGTCCCTGTAGGCGGCTCTGGTTCTTGCAACAAGGGAACTCCCCTGTTCCTTAATTTTTTTTGCGCGCAAGCTCATATAAGCTATTATTTTACCTTGAATCACAGCTTTAGCCGCCTCCCAATAAACCTCTGTCTTATGACTGAAATTCGAGTTAAATAAAACATACTCATGCCAGGTAGTCTTAATCCATGATGAAAAACTTGGGTTAGTATATAAAAAACGAGGGAAGCCAAAGACCCGTGTTTGTGAACGTGCCTCATAAGTATCAAGAATAGATAAAGAGATTATAGCGTGATCTGATACCAAAAATTCCCCAATTCCCGTTTTAAGCTGGAAGACTGTCAGTGCTTCCGCGATTAAAAAGAGATCAATCCGCGAGAATGTCCTGAACGACTTGGATTCGCATGTGTAGGCTCTGATTAAAGGATTTTGCAAACGCCAAATATCAGTCAATGTTAATTTAATACAATTTTTTTTAAAGTAATTGGCGTGATACTTATATTTAGCGTCATTCTTTCTTGAAAAACGGTCTAGTTCTGGACTCATAGTAGCATTAAAGTCCCCATATATAATTAAATTCTCCCTTATAAAGGGAAAAATTATGTTTTGGATCCGGTCCCAAAATTTTACTGAAAATTTATTGGGGGCATAAATATTACAAAATATATATTTAACGGATTTTATCAATACCTGTAACAACATATAACGGGCCGAAGAATCAAACTCAACTTTCGTAACTTGATAATCCAAATATTTATGAAAAAGAACCGCAACTCCTCGCTTTTTAGTTGGAGAAGATGAGGCCAGTACCTCGCCAACCCATCTCATTTTAAGCTTAGCCGCTTCTAATGCATCTAAATGAGTCTCTTGCAGAAAAACCACATCTGGCTTTTCTACAGCCAATGTTTTAATAACCAATTTGCGCTTAGCGGGAGAGGATATCCCCCCCACATTCCACGAAAGAATTCTACAGCCCACTGATATTATTCTCCATTCTCATTAACACGCCAAGCCCTGGAAAGGATACGCAACTGGCAATAACATCCGAGGGGTGGGGGAGGGACGGGGAAGAGTGGGCGAGAAGGAGAGGGAGAAAAAAAAAAAAAAAAGGAAAAAAATAGGGGAAAGAAAAAACCCAAAATATTTGTCAGTGATCTCGCTTTCAGCAATTTTTGAAAGACAAATTTTAACATATGCATATTTCTCATACAATAACAAAATATCCGTGGTACACATTGCAGAAATAAAAACAGCAGATAAAAATCACAGGATACACCAAAGCCTGAAAAATCACAAAATAAACCAAGACCTGAACAATCACACCTTCTAAGGAAAATATATAGACCTAGGCTGGCCTAAAAAAAAAAAAAAAAAAAAAGAGAAACCCTGACTTGATAATGGACCTAAATCTAGGACTCTAAGGTTCTCAGGAACTCTTTAACCTCCAGGACTTCGTTAAAAATAAATTTGGCTCCCTTATTTTCCCCTATAATTTTAGCAGGATAAAATAGACTAGCTTTAATACCCTTAGAGATCAGCTGTGAACAATACGGTGCCATAAGTCTTCTGCGAGCGGAAGATTCCGCCGAGAAGTCCTGGAACAGCAAAATCTTGCTGTTCCCGAATTCTAATGAACCAGCTTTCTTCGCTAACTTCAGGATCTCTAGCTTATCCTGAAATTTTAACAACTTAAAAATACACATCCTGGGTTTACCCAAGCCACCAGCTGTGTCCCTTCTGGGACCCACTCTGTGGGCTCTCTCGATTGCTAGGGGGAGGAGCTGAGATGGAAACCCGATAGCAAGGGGGAGGGTGGAGGAAGTAAATTTAACCAAATCCTCAAATTCTAGTGTTTCAGGTAAACCTATAACCCTAATGTTGTTGCGCCTGGAGCGATCTTCAAGATCCTCCAGGTGCGACTGCATACTATTAAGTTTAACTTCCTGGGCCTGAATAATAGCCTCTTGGGCTGTCAGCCTATCTTCTGCGGCAGAAATTCTATTTTCTGCTTCCCCAATTCTCTGTGAAAACTGTTTGACTTCTGTTGAAAGTGTAATTCAACCAAGAAATGATCAGAATTTGGGGACAAAATCCAAAACAACCCATTATAATGGTATGCAGACAGCAAAATAAACATATAAGTAGATGAACATTGTCCTGCTACATCCTCCAGGAAGGCACACAGGGTAAAGGATGTTGAGTTGAAACAAGAGTCTAGAAGACTAACCCCATTCTGGATGAACCCCAAGCTGAGTCCTTTAACAGTTCAAAGAGCCCTTTGAAATTAGCGGCCTTATATCACTCGCTCCCAATTCAGCAGCTTCATTTCTAGGGTTCTTAGAAAGCACAGCTAGGGGAAATACTAGGTCTGATAGAATCCGCTCTGTGCTCCTTAAATCCAAAGGACTAAATAGCGTGAAAAAAAAGTCTAAGTCCTGCATTACTTACAGTGTGTCCAAGAATGTAGGCTACGCCTGGAGGAGACTGTCAACCGACCGGGGGGACTCCTACCCGGAGGAGCGATGCAGCCAGACCACAGGAAGATTGAATTGTGGGACCCCGGTACCAAGTAACTGATCCGACAGATAGCCAGACGCTGCCGCTAAGCCGGTTATCACTGCGGCCTCCCCTCAAGTAACCAGGGGCGATGCACACTCTGCGGACTCACGCTCATTCCATTGCGGCGCAACCGGTAAAGAGCCCACCTCTACGCCCGGCACTACTTCCTCTGCAGTGGGGCAGGCTCTCCTGGGATATCCCTCTGAGACTGGCTACAAGCAGGGCCGATTCACCTGTCACTCACGGAGCCCCATTTCGCCTCCTCTCACCTTCTGCTCCGCCACTCGCGAACCCCACCGAGGGGCCGCGGGTCCGGCAACTCGCTCTGCCACAGCCAAGGAAGGCAGGTGAGAATAATCTCCTCGGAAGTTCAGGGATTCGTAGATAAAAAAAAAAGAATGCGGATTTACCGCTGCAAGTACTGCAACAGAAGTTTCCCTTTAGCTTGCGATGATAAGTCAAGCTGTAAGCCCAAGCCCAAGCAGGTACAACGGGCATAAAGTGAAGGCTGTGATAGCTGCTGTCGGCCAGAACGCCGAGTAGGAGCACCTGTCTTGTCGCTCCGCCTTCTCACCGGAAACTCATGCACAAGATATACCTGTAAATTTAAAAGAATTTATTTCTGATTCTATTCAGAAGGCTTTGTCTGCCATTCCGCCATCTAATAAACGTAAAAGGTCTTTTAAAACTTCTCTTAAGGTTGATGAAATTTCAAATGACCAGCAACATACTGAATTATCCTTGATGAGGATCAATCTGATTCAGAAGATCCTGCCTCAGATATTGACACTGATAAATCCTCTTATTTATTTAAATTGGAGTATATTCGTTCTTTGTTAAAAGAAGTGTTGATTACATTGGATATGGAAGAAGCTAGTCCTCTTGATATTAAAACTAGTAAACATTTAAATTCTGTTTTTAAACCTCCTGTGGTTATTCCAGAGGTTTTTCCCGTTCCTGATGCTATTTCTGTTATGATTTCTAAGGAATGGAATAAGCCTGGTACTACTTTTATTCCTTCTTCAAGGTTTAAAAAATTGTATCCTTTGCCAGAAGTTAGTTTGGAGTTTTGGGAAAAGATCCCCAAAGTTGATGGGGCTATCTCTACTCTTGCTAAACATACTACTATTCCTACGGAAGATAGTACTTCTTTAAAGATCCCTAAGATAGGAAACTTGAATCTTATCTAAGGAAAGCTTATTTATATTCAGGTCATCTTCTTAGGAATGCAATTTCTTTGGCTGATGTTGCAGCTGTTTCAACTTTTTGGATTCAGAGTATTGTCTCTCAGGGGTACAGAATAGGATTCAGAGTAAGACCGCCTGTGAGAAGATTTTTTTTCTCTCACGAATTCCAGCAAACCCAGTAAAAGGCTCAGGCTTTCCTGAAGTGTGTTTCAGACCTGGAGTTGTCAGGGGTAATCATGCCAGTTCCGTTTCAGGAACAGGGTCTGGGGTTTTATTCAAATCTGTTCATTTTCCCAAAGAAAGAAAATTAATTCAGACCAGTTTTGGATCTAAAGATTTTGAATCGATATGTAAGAGTCACAACTTTCAAAATGGTAACTATAAGGACTATTCTGCCTTTTGTTCAGCAAGGACATTATATCTCCACAATAGACTTGCAGGATGCATATCTTCATATTCCGATTTATCCAGATCACTATCAGTTCCTGAGATTCTCTTTTCTAGACAAGCATTACCAATGTGTTGCTCTTCCTTTTGGCCTAGCGACAGCTCCAAGAATCTTTTCAAAGGTTCTAGGTGCCCTACTCTCTGTAATCAGAGAGCAAGGTATTGCGGTATTTCCTTATTTGGACGATATCTTGGTACTCGCTCAGTCTTTACGTTCTGCATAATCTCACACAAATCAACTAGTGTTGTTTCTTCGAAGACATGGTTGGAGGATCAATTTTCCAAAAAGTTCTTTGATTCCTCAGACAAGGGTAACCTTTTTAGGTTTCCAGATAGATTCAGTGTCCATGACTTTGTCTCTAACAGAGACGTTTGAAATTGGTTGCAGCCTGTCGGAACCTTCAGTCTCAGTCATTCCCTTCAGTAGCTATGTGCATGGAAGTTTTAGGTCTCATGACTGCAGCATCGGACGCGATCCCCTTTGCTCATTTTCATGAGAGACCTCTCCAGCTTTGTATGCTGAACCAATGGTGCAGGGATTATACAAGGATATCACAATTAATATCCTTAAATCTCAATGTTCGACTTTCTCTGACTTGGTGGTTAGATCACCATTGTATAATTCTAGGGGCCTCTTTTGTTCGTCCAGCCTGGACTGTGATCACAACAGATCCGAGTCTTTCAGGTTGGGGAGCTGTTTGGGGATCTCTGACAACACAAGGAGCTTGGGAATCTCAAAAGGCGATATTACCAATCAATATTTGTTTTCAGACAGACAATGTCACAACTGTGGCATATGTCAATCATCAGGGTGGGACTCACAGTCCTCAAGCTATGAAAGAAGTATCTCAGATACTTGTTTGGGCGGAATCCAGCTCCTGTCTAATTTCTGCGGTTCATATCCCAGGTATAGACAATTGGGAAGCGGATTACCTCAGTCGGCAGACTTTACATCCGGGAGAATGGTCTCTCCACCCAGATGTGTTTTCTCAGATTGTTCAGATGTGGGGGCTTCCAGAAATAGATCTGATGGCATCTCATCTAAACAAAAAACTTCCCAGGTACCTGTCCAGGTCCAGGGATCCTCGGGCGGAAGCAGTGGATGCATTGACACTTCCTTGGTGTTATCAACCTGCTAATATTTTCCCGCCTCTAGTTCTTCTTCCAAGAGTGATCTCCAAGATCATCATGGAGCAATCGTTTGTGCTGCTGGTAGCTCCAGCATGGCCTCACAGGTTTTGGTATGCAGATCTTGTTCGGATGTCCAGTTGCCAACCTTGGCCACTTCCACTAAGGTCAGACCTTCTATCTCAAGGTCCGTTTTTCCATCAGGATCTCAAATCATTAAATTTGAAGATATGGAGATTGAATGCTTAGTGCTTAGTCATAGAGGTTTCTCTGACTCAGTGATTAATACTATGTTGCAGGCTCGTAAATCTGTTTCTAGAAAGATTTATTATCGAGTTTGGAAGGCTTACATTTCATGGTGTTCTCATAAATTCTCTTGGCATTCTTTTAGAATTCCTAGAATTTTACAGTTTCTTCAGGATGGCTTGGATAAAGGTTTGTCTGCAAGTTCCTTGAAAGGACAAATCTCTGCTCTTTCTGTTTTATTTCATAGAAAGATTGCTAAACTTCCTGATATTCATTGTTTTATGCAGACTTTGGTTCGTATCAAGCCTGTCATTAAATCAATCTCTCCTCCTTGGAGTCTTAATGTAGTTTTGAAAGCTTTACAGGCTCCTCTGTTTGAGCCTATGCATTCTTTGGACATTAAACTTTCTTGGAAGTGTTGTTTCTTTTGGCCATCTCTTCTGCTAGAAGAGTTTCTGAATTATCCGCTCTCTCTTGTGAATCTCCTTTTCTGCTTTTTCATCAGGATAAGGCGGTTTTGCGGACTGCATTTAAATTCTTACCTAAGGTTGTGAATTCTAACAACATTAATAGAGAAATTGTTGTCCCTTCCTTGTGTCCTAATCCTAAGAATTCTTTGGAAAGATCCTTACATTCTTTGGATGTGGTAAGAGCTTTGAAATATTATGTTGAAGCTACTAAAGATTTCAGGAAGACTTCTAGTCTATTTGTGATATTTTCTGGTTCTAGGAAAGGTCAGAAGGCTTCTGCTGTTTCCTTGGCTTCGTGGTTAAAGTTTTTGATTCATCTAGCTTATTTGGAGTCGGGTCAAGCCCCGTCTCAGAGAATTACAGCTCATTCTACTAGATCAGTCTCCACTTTGTGGGCTTTTAAGAATGAAGCTTCAGTTGATCAGATTTGCAAAGCAGCAACTTGGTCTTCTTTGCATACATTTACTAAACTCTACCATTTTGATGTATTTGCTTCATCGGAAGCAGTTTTTGGTAGAAAAGTTCTTCATGCAGCTGTTTCAGTTTGATTTTTCTGCTTTTGATTTAAGTTTTTTCCTTTTATTTATGAGAATAAACTTATATTTTGGGTTGTGGATTAATTTTTTCAGCGAAAAATGGCTGTTTTTATTTTTCTCTTGTTAAGTGTATCCAGTCCACGGATCATCCATTACTTATGGGATATTCTCCTTCCCATCAGGAAGTTGCAAGAGGATCACCCACAGCAGAGCTGCTATATAGCTCCTCCCCTAACTGTCATATCCAGTCATTCTCTTGCAAGCCTCAACCAAGATGGAGGTCGTAAGAGGAGTGTGGTGTTTTATACTTAGTTTATTCTTCAATCAAAAGTTTGTTATTTTTAAATGGTGCCGGAGTGTACTGTTTATCTCAGGCAGTATTTAGAAGAAGAATCTGCCTGCGTTTTCTATGATCTTAGCAGAAGTAACTAAGATCCATGGCTGTTCTCACATATTCTGAGGAGTGAGGTAACTTCAGAGAGGGAATGGCGTGCAGGTTTTCCTGCAATAAGGTATGTGCAGTTAATATTTTTCTAGGGATGGAATTTGCTAGAAAATGCTGCTGATACCGAACTAATGTAAGTAAAGCCTTAAATGCAGTGATAGCTACTGGTATCAGGCTTATTAATAGAGATGCATACTCTTATAAAAATGTAATATAAAACGTTTGCTGGCATGTTTAATCGTTTTTATATGTATTTGGTGATAAAACTTATTAGGGCCTAGTTTTTTTCCACATGGCTGGCTTGTATTTTGCCGTTTTTTTGCACAGCAAAAATTACAGACACAGACATCCAGCTTCTTCCTGCATGATCCAGGACATCTCTGGAGGGCTCAAAAGGCTTCAAAGTCGTTTTTGAGGGAGGTAAAAAGACACAGTAGAGCTGTGGCAGTTGTTGTGACTGTTTGAAAAAACGTTTTTGTCTTTTATTATTCCGTTTTGGGTATTAAGGGGTTAATCATCCATTTGCAAGTGGGTGCAATGCTCTGCTAACTTGTTACATACACTGTAAAAATTTCGTTAGTGTAACTGCCTTTTTTCACTGTTATTTCAAATTTTGACAAAATTTGGGTTTCTTAAAGGTGCAGTAACGTTTTTTATATTGCTTGTAAACTTGTTTAAAGTGTTTTCCAAGCTTGCTAGTCTCATTGCTAGTCTGTTTAAACATGTCTGACATAGAGGAAACTACTTGTTCATTATGTTTGAAAGCCATGGTGGAGCCCCATTGGAGAATGTGTACTAAATGTATTGATTTCACCTTAAACAGTAAAGATCAGTCTTTAACTATAAAAGAAATATCACCAGAAGATTCTGACGAGGGGGAAGTTATGCCGACTAACTCTCCCCACGTGTCAGACCCTTCGCCTCCCGCTCAGGGGATGCACGCTAATATGGCGCCAATTACATCAGGGACGCCCATAGCGATTACCTTGCAGGACATGGCTGCAATCATGAATAATACCCTGTCAGAGGTATTATCCAGGTTGCCTGAATTAAGAGGCAAGCGCGATTGCTCTGGGGTTAGGAGAAATACAGAGCGCGCAGATGCTGTAAGGGCCATGTCTGATACTGCGTCACAATATGCAGATCATGAGGACGGAGAGCTTTAGTCTGTGGGTGACATCTCTGATTCGGGGAAACCTGATTCAGAGATTTCTAATTTTAAATTTAAGCTTGAGAACCTCCGTGTGTTGCTTAGGGAGGTATTAGCTGCTCTGAATGACTGTAACACAATTGCAGTACCAGAGAAATTGTGTAGGCTGGATAAATACTATGCGTTACCGGTGTGTACTGATGTTTTTCCTATACCTAAAAGGCTTACAGAAATTATTAGCAAGGAGTGGGATAGACCGGGTGTGCCTTTTTCCCCACCTCCTATATTTAGAAAAATGTTTCCAATAGACGCCACTACACGGGACTTATGGCAGACGGTCCCTAAGGTGGAGGGAGCAGTTTCTACTTTAGCAAAGCGTACTACTATCCCGGTTGAGGACAGTTGTGCTTTTTCAGATCCAATGGATAAAAAATTGGAGGGTTACCTTAAGAAAATGTTTATTCAACAAGGTTTTATTTTACAGCCCCTTGCATGCATTGCGCCTGTCACGGCATTCTGGTTTGAGGCCCTGGAAGAGGCCATCCATACAGCTCGATTGACTGAAATTATTGACAAGCTTAGAACACTTAAGCTAGCTAACTCATTTGTTTCTGATGCCATTGTTCATTTGACTAAACTAACGGCTAAGAATTCCAGATTCGCCATCCAAGCGCATAGGGCGCTATGGCTTAAATCCTGGTCAGCTGACGTGACTTCGAAGTCTAAATTACTCAACATTCCTTTCAAGGGGCAGACCTTATTCGGGCCTGGTTTGAAGGAAATTATTGCTGACATTACTGGAGGTAAGGGTCACACCCTTCCTCAGGACAGGGCCAAAGCAAAGGCCAAACAGTCTAATTTTCGTGCCTTTCGAAATTTCAAGGCAGGTGCAGCATCAACTTCCTCCGCTTCAAAACAAGAGGGAACATTTGCTCAATCTAAGCAGGCCTGGAAACCTAACCAGTCCTGGAACAAAGGCAAGCAGGCCAGAAAGCCTGCTGCTGCCTCTAAGACAGCATGAAGGAACGGCCCCCTATCCGGCGACGGATCTAGTAGGGGGCAGACTTTCTCTCTTCGCCCAGGCGAAGGGATATCTTCTGGACTTCAAAGCTTCCCCTCCACAAGGGAGATTTCATCTTTCAAGGCTATATGCAAATCAGATAAAGAAAGAGGCATTCCTACGCTGTGTGCAAGACCTCCTAGCTATGGGAGTGATCCATCCAGTTCCACGGACGGAACAAGGACAGGGTTTTTATTCAAATCTGTTTGTGGTTCCCAAAAAAGAGGGAACCTTCAGACCAATTTTGGATCTAAAGATCTTAAACAAATTCCTCAGAGTTCCATCTTTCAAAATGGAAACTATTCGGACCATCCTACCCATGATCCAAGAGGGTCAGTACATGACCACAGTGGACTTAAAGGATGCCTACCTTCACATACCGATTCACAAAGATCATCATCGGTTTCTAAGGTTTGCCTTTCTAGACAGGCATTACCAATTTGTAGCTCTTCCCTTGGGGTTGGCTACAGCCCCGAGAATCCTTACAAAGGTTCTGGGCTCACTTCTGGCGGTTCTAAGACCGCGAGGCATAGCGGTGGCTCCGTATCTAGACGACATCCTGATACAGGCGTCAAGCTTTCAAGTTGCCAAGTCTCATACAGAGATAGTTCTGGCATTTCTGAGGTCGCACGGGTGGAGAGTGAACGAGGAAAAGAGTTCTCTATCCCCACTCACAAGAGTCTCCTTCTTAGGGACTCTTATAGATTCTGTAGAAATGAAAATTTACCTGACGGAGTCCAGGTTATCAAAACTTCTAAATGCTTGCTGTGTTCTTCACTCCATTCCGCGCCCTTCGGTAGCTCAGTGTATGGAGGTAATCGGCTTAATGGTAGCGGCAATGGACATAGTGCCATTTGCGCGCCTTCATCTCGGACCGCTGCAATTATGCATGCTGAGTCAGTGGAATGGGGATTACACAGATTTGTCCCCTCAGCTAAATCTGGATCAAGAGACCAGAGATTCTCTTCTCTGGTGGTTGTCTCGGGTACACCTGTCCAAGGGTATGACCTTTCGCAGGCCAGATTGGACAATTGTAACAACAGATGCCAGCCTTCTAGGTTGGGGTGCAGTCTGGAATTCCCTGAAGGCACAGGGATCGTGGACTCAGGAGGAGAAACTCCTTCCAATAAATATTCTGGAGTTAAGAGCGATATTCAATGCTCTTCTGGCTTGGCCTCAGTTAGCAACACTGAGGTTCATCAGATTTCAGTCGGACAACATCACGACTGTGGTTTACATCAACCATCAAGGGGGAACCAGGAGTTCCCTAGCGATGTTCAAAGTCTCAAAAATAATTCGCTGGGCAGAGTACCACTCTTGCCACCTGTCAGCAATCCATATCCCAGGCGTGGAGAACTGGGAGGCAGATTTTCTAAGTCGTCAGACTTTTCATCCGGGGGAGTGGGAACTCCATCCGGAAGTGTTTGCTCAGTTGATTCATCGTTGGGGCAAACCAGAATTGGATCTCATGGCGTCTCGCCAGAACGCCAAGCTTCCTTGTTACGGATCCAGGTCCAGGGACCCAGAAGCGACGCTGTTAGATGCTCTAGCAGCGTCTTGGTTCTTCAACCTGGCTTATGTGTTTCCACCGTTTCCTCTGCTCCCTCAACTGATTGCCAAAATCAAACAGGAGAGAGCATCAGTGATTCTCATAGCACCTGCGTGGCCACGCAGGACTTAGTATGCAGACCTAGTGGACATGTCATCCTTTCCACCATGGTCTCTGCCTCTAAGACAGGACCTTCTGATACAAGGTCCTTTCAATCATCCAAATCTAATTTCTCTGAGACTGACTGCATGGAGATTGAACGCTTGATTCTATCAAAGCGTGGCTTCTCCGAGTCAGTCATTGATACTTTAATACAGGCACGAAAGCCTGTTACCAGGAAAATCTACCACAAGATATGGAGTAAATATCTTTATTGGTGTGAATCCAAGAATTACTCATGGAGTAAGGTTAGGATTCCTAGAATATTGTCTTTTCTCCAAGAGGGCTTGGACAAAGGATTATCAGCTAGTTCCTTAAAGGGACAGATTTCTGCTCTGTCTATTCTTTTGCACAAGCGTCTGGCAGAGGTTCCAGACGTCCAGGCATTTTGCCAGGCTTTGGTTAGAATTAAGCCTGTGTTTAAACCTGTTGCTCACCCGTGGAGCTTAAACTTGGTTCTTAAAGTTCTTCAAGGAGTTCCGTTTGAACCCCTTCATTCCATTGATATTAAACTTTTATCTTGGAAAGTTCTGTTTTTGATGGCTATTTCCTCGGCTCGGAGAGTCTCTGAGCTATCTGCCTTACAATGTGATTCTCCTTATCTGATTTTTCATGCAGATAAGGTAGTCCTGCGTACCAAACCTGGGTTTTTACCTAAGGTGGTTTCTAACAAGAATATCAATCAAGAGATTGTTGTTCCATCATTGTGTTGTAATCCTTCTTCAAAGAAGGAACGTCTTTTACATAATCTGGACGTAGTCCGTGCCTTGAAGTTTTACTTACAAGCTACTAAAGATTTTCGTCAAACATCTACCCTGTTTGTCGTTTACTCTGGACAGAGGAGAGGTCAAAAAGCTTCGGCAACCTCTCTTTCCTTTTGGCTTCGGAGCATAATACGCCTAGCCTATGAGACTGCTGGACAGCAGCCCCCTGAAAGGATTACAGCTCATTCTACTAGAGCTGTGGCTTCCACCTGGGCCTTTAAAAATTAGTCCTCTGTTGAACAGATTTGCAAGGCCGCGACTTGGTCTTCGCTTCACACTTTTTCCAAATTTTACAAATTTGATACTTTTGCTTCTTCAGAGGCTGTTTTTGGGAGAAAGGTTCTTCAGGCAGTGGTTCCTTCCGCTTAATCCTGCCTTGTCCCTCCCATCATCCGTGTACTTTAGCTTTGGTATTGGTATCCCATAAGTAATGGATGATCCGTGGACTGGATACACTTAACAATAGAAAACATAATTTATGCTTACCTGATAAATGTATTTCTCTTGTAGTGTATCCAGTCCACGGCCCGCCCTGTCCTTTTAAGGCAGGTCTAAATTTTAATTAAACTACAGTCACCACTGCACCCTATGGTTTCTCCTTTCTCTGTTTGTTTTCGGTCGAATGACTGGATATGACAGTTAGGGGAGGAACTATATAGCAGCTCTGCTGTGGGTGATCCTCTTGCAACTTCCTGTTGGGAAGGAGAATATCCCATAAGTAATGGATGATCCGTGGACTGGATACACTACAAGAGAAATAAATTTATCAGGTAAGCATAAATTATGTTTTTTCCCTCCCTCTCTAGTGACTCTTGCGTGGAGTTCCACATCTTGGGTATTGCTATCCCATACGTCACTATGGACTCTTGCCAATTACATGAAAGAAAACATAATTTATTTAAGAACTTACCTGATAAATTCATTTCTTTCATATTGGCAAGAGTCCATGAGGCCCACCCCCTTTTTTATGGTGGTTATGATTTTTTTGTATAAAGCACAATTATTTCCAAATTCCTTTGTTGATGCTTTTTACTCCTTTCTTTATCACCCCACTACTTGGCTAACTGAATTGTGGGTGTGGTGAGGGGTGTATTTGTAGGCATTTTGAGGTTTGGTAAACTTTGCCCCTCCTAGTAGGATTGTATATACCATACGTCACTAGCTCATGGACTCTTGCCAATATGAAAGAAATTAATTTATCAGGTAAGTTCTTACATAAATTATGTTTTTTTGAGGTTCTGCGCCTCTCCCCCTTTGTGACCTGTGAGTAGGCTTGGTGGTCTGGATTGGCTGGAGAGTGTCCTCTGTCTTGGAGGTTGGGCAATCTGCTATTTTGTTCGGCTGCTTCTTCCTTACGGATAGTGTTTCTCCGTGTCTTCCTACGGATGGCAGCATGTTACTGGACTCAGATGTTTATTTTCTGAGTTTGCTACTTGTACTTTGCTGTTTACTCAGTCTCTGAGTTCTGACATTTTGAGGACTTTGTCTTCAGCTGTCTTTTCCGATGCTGTTGCACGATGTTTGGGAGATGTTTCTTCTCCATGATGATGCCCGGTTGCTCCTTGTGGGTTGGCGTCGTCTCCCCTTGTTCTCGGGGATCCATTCGGGTCTCTGTGGACTTGGCCTTCCTTGAGGGGAGTTTTTCCTTTATGGATTTTGCTGTACCTTTTGGGTATCCCTTTGACATACCCTTGTCCCCTCCCTTTTGGGGATTTCAATACTGTACTAGAAGGGGTTGTGTGTGGACCGACTGCTGGGCGACGGTGCTCCTGGAGGAGTGTTGGCTCAGTAAGTCTGCTTGCGGTCTCTAGTTAGGCTTTCGGACTATCTGCAGGTCAGTGTCCTTGGGGCCTTTTCCTTCTAAATGTTTTGCCCGGTTCCGACGAAGCGGGATTGGTTAGGTTGTGGGGTTTTTTCAGGCCTGGTGCCCTCGGAATGGGCCGCCTATTGTACCCTCTGTTTTTTTCATTCAGTGTCCTCTATAGCTTGGGTATTGTTTTCCCAAAAGTAATGAATGCAGCTGTGGACTCTTTCCATTTATGAAGGAAAACTTAAATTATGCTTAACTGATAATTTTCTTTTCTTCAGATGAAGAGTCCACAGCTCCCCACCTGTATTTTTTCTGTGGGGCGTCGTTATTTTTTATTCTTCTGGCACCTTTTCACCCTGGTATTTCTTTTACTGTTCCTTGTTCCTCGGCAGAATGACTGGGGGATGAGGGAAGTGGGAGGAGTCTTGTTATCTTGCATTTGTTGAATATGCAAATCTACAGTGTTGACTGGTCCTTTTTACCTCTGTGATTACCTTGTATCTAAGCCTTTGCAGGCTGCCCCCTTATCTCACCTATTTGACACACTTGCATTTTAGCCAATCAGTGCTGACTCGATTGGGAGTAAGAACAATTTTATCTATTTGGTACACATAAACTAGCGCTGTCTCGCTGTGAAAAACTATAAAAATGCACTGAGATTAGAGGCAGCCTTCAATGGCTTAGAAATTTGCCTATGAGCCTACCTAGGTTTAGCTTTCAACAAAGAATGCCTGGAGAACAAAGAAAATTTGATGATAAAAGTAAATTGGAAAGTTGATTAAAATAACAAGTCCTATCTGAATAATGAAAGTTTTTAATTTTGACTAGACTGTCCCTTTAAGGAGGTAGTGAATGCCAATACCCAGATACATTTAAAAATTGTTTGGATACATTTCTAGCTAGGAACAAAATGCATGGATTTGATTGCTTGTATTAAATGGGTCAACTTTTAGTGGGATTAATTTAAGCTCAACTGGAGCTTTTTGTAAGTATATTAGATTTGTATAGGTTGATCTCGATGGACTTTGGTCTTTTTTCAATCTCATCTACTATGTTACTATGTTAAAATATTGAAAAAAAATCCTGAAAGTTCCTACTTTTAAGATGGAGATTATTTGCACTTTAGTGCAGGAGGGTCAGTTTATGTCTACCATAGACTAGATGCTTATTTACATATCCCTATTCACATGGATCATGTCAAGTTCCTGAGACTTGCTTTTCTCGGCAAGTATTATCAGTTTGTGGCCCTCCCTTTCCCTCTGGCTGCAGAACGCAGAGTTGTCTTGTATAAACATCTCAAAACTCTGTACAAAACATCTCAAAACACTGTACACCTTGATTCAGGCTAGGAAACTTATCAGGCATATATATCATAAGGTCTGAATTTATTTATTTTATTTTTTTACCGCTGGAATTCTTTCTGAATTGAGTTTTTGAGTTTCTGTAGGAGGTTTTATATAAGGGTTTGTCAGTTAGGGTCAAATTTCATCTCTAAAATTCCAGATTTTCATGTCATTGTTTAGGCTCTGATCAGAATTTTACCAGTTATTCGTCCAGTTTCTCCTCCTTGAAATCTTATTCTGGTTTAAAAGGTTATTCAAACTACTCCTTTTGAGACTATGCATGGTTTAGACCTTACTCTCTTTTTATATATATATATATATATATATATATTTATTTTAATATTAATTTTGAACATTGGACAAAAACAAATTCTTTCTGAGAAGTTACATTATTCAACAAGTACTAATGTCCTTTAGTTGTAAACATCTTGGTGACTTGTCGAGTGCTGGTAGTGTCCTTAGGCTGAGAACTTTGAGGTTTACAGATTGTCTGGAGGTCTTGATGTTCTCAACTTTCTTTTGCACTTCTCATTATCAATATATTCAAAAATAGGTTTATAGCTAAATAATTCTGAATATCAAGTTAAATACCAGTTTGGGTGAGGGGGGTTGTCCCAATAGTGAGAATCTTGCTACTGTTTTTATGTTTGTTCTTTTTGATGATATTGTTCGTCTCTTAGTGTTGTGGCAGGGAGTGTATGTGATCTTCCTAAATTAATTTTAGTTCGGGAAAGGGGGTGTTTTGTCTTTTGTGGCCGTATTCTTCTAGGGAGAGTAGGTCTTGAATTTTGTCTTTCCACATTGATTCTGTCAGGGTAGCTGTTGTTTTTCAGTGTTTTGCTATAATGGATTTACCTACATTGATTCCTATCTGCAGAAGCAGTAGTCTAAGTTTGCAAGAAAATTTTGGGAGATCGTTTAGCAGGGTTTTCCTAGGATTTAACTTGAGGTTTATGTTCATTATCGAGATGAAGTGTTGTTCTATTATCTGCCATAGTGAGAAAATTTTATTACAGTCCCACCACATATGAATTAGGGTTCTTTTTTTCCCACACCCTCTCCAGCAGTTGGTGGAAGTTCCTGGGTAAATGCTATTCAATTTGGTAGGTGTTAGATACTATCTAAGCAGGATCTTGTAATTTAACTATAATTTGGGATGAGGATGATGATTGGCGAGTTAGAACTGTGATTCTATCTCTGTCTTTGATATCTACCTGTATGGTTAGGTCTGTCTACCATCTTTCAAAGTATTTGGGCACGTTAATGTGTCTTTCAGGCTATAAGAGTCGTCTTGAGAGAGGTGATGTTTTATTGAGGTTTGCTTGAGGCATAACGATTCAAATGTTGTGAGTGGTCTTTGAAATTCTGATTTGTGTGGGCTTAAAGTGAGAAAATGTGAGATCTGTGCGTATTCCAACCAATTTTTAGTGTATCGTTCAGTTTGGTTAGATAAATTTCCCCTTTCAATTAGTTTTCCTTCCTCTAAGAAGGTGGTTAGAGGGATAGTATGGTCCCATTCTTGTAGTCTCTGGAATCCCTTGTGTAGACCCCTACAAGTTCTGTGTTTAATGGAATAGGAAACATAGGTGATCTTTTGGTAGTTATGCTGTGATGTGTTTTATTTCCTTCTTAATATGAGGAGAGTCCACGGCTTCATTCCTTCAGTGGGAAAAACTGAACCTGGCCACCAGGAGGAGGCAAAGACTCCCCAACCAAAGACTTAAAGGGACACTGAACCCCAAAAAAATATTTAATGATTCAGATAGAGCATGACATTTTAAGCAACTTTCTATTTTATTCCTATTATCAAATTTTCTTCATTCTCTTGGTATCTTAATTTAAAATGCAAGAATGTAAGTTTAGATGCCGGCCCATTTTTGGTGAACAACCTGGGTTGTTGCTGATTGGTGGATAAATGCATCCACCAATAAAAAAAGTGCTGTCCAGAGTCTAAACCAAAAAAAAGCTTAGATGCTTTCTTTTTTAAATAAATATAGCAAGAGAACGAAGAAAAATTGATAGTAGGAGTAAATTAGAAAGTTGCTTAAAATTGCATTCTCTATCTGAATCACAAAATAAAAAAATTGGGTTCAGTGTCCCTTTAAATACCTCCCCCACTCTCCTCATCCCCCAGTCATTCTTTGCCTTTCGTCACAGGAGGTTGGCAGAGAAGTGTCAGAAGATACGGAGTAATTCCTTATGGAGGGTAGTACCCTTCGGAATGGGACTGGAGTTTTAAGTAGTCTTGTCAGCCTTTCAGTGAGAGCATTGATGAATGTTAGAGTCTGGAGATGCAGGGAGAGTCTTTCTGTGAACCTATCCAGACTCGTATTAACAGTTCCTAAGCAATCAGTGTTGACAAGTTTCACTGCCTGCTTTTTTCACTCAAGTCCATGTCAGGAGCGATGCTACAAGACTGTCAAACTTGAGAGGCTGTGTTCTGTTCCACGGCATAGATTCCGGTAAGATTGTTTTATTATTTATACACATATGATAACGCAAGAAGATAGGGTCACAGTGTGGCTCCTTTTATCTGTATGGAATCAAGGGTTAATATCTCCAGAAGGGGATTATTGAACAGGGGGGATAATTTCACATAATGTACATATTGTGATTATGCTGCGACATGTGTGATATGTGGCTCAGGCAGATGTTGGAACGTACAGGTTTTTACTTTTGTTTGGATAAGCTGCGCAGCCTTTTAGGCTTGGCGCGCTTTTAGCTATAGCAGGGGCAGTCCTGCATGGCGCACCACGTGACCGGTTGTGGTCACACTGATTCTTCTTCTTCCTGACTGTGCTGTTTTCCGGAGACAAAGCGGTTTCTCTCTTGGGCCTGGGTCATAGGAGGTGGTGAGTGTCCCAGCCATTGGGGGTATAAATGTGCCATACATCTTTGTCTATTGTCCTTTTTTATAAACGCAAGCTATGGAGGACTCTGATGCATTAGAGGGTACTCCCTCTGTACCTAAATATAATGCCTGTCTATATTGTGAGGAGGCCACGGTGTACCCGCCTGCTCAATTATGTTCCACATGCCTTGATAAATAATTTTATCTAAGAAAGCTATTATGTTTAGTACTAATGAGCCTTCCACCTCTGAGGAGTCTCCGTCCCGTGAGGTGTGTACCCTACAGTCATCTCCTATTGCACATGCAGCTTCCCGTAGCACTCCTTTTACCGCCAGACTTTACTGAACAGTTACATACGGCAGTGTCTGCGACCTTTAGTGCTTTACCTCGCCCTGCTAAGCGCAAGCTAAAGGTTAAATATTGCTATCCTTCCCAGGGATTATCTACTAGCTTATTGGATACTAGATTATCCGCTGATGAAGACACCTCTGATACTTCGGAGGATGTTCTTTCTGGGACGGAATTTGCTGCCTCTAAACCTCCAGCTGAGGAGGAACCAGACTTTAGATTTAGGATTGAACACTTACGTTTCTGCTAAAGGAAGTGTTGGCTACTTTAGAGGTTCCAGAACCTCTAAAAGTAACCCTGTATTCCTAAATTAGATGAGGTATACGAGGACAGGGTTGTACCACAGACTTTCCCAGTTCCCGTAAAGATGGCGAACATTATTAAGAATGAATGGAAATGACTTGGTTCTTCTTTTTCCCTTCTTCTTTTAAAAAATTATTCCTGGTTCTGGACTCTCAATTAGAGTTGTGGGGTTCCTAAGGTGAATGGCGCTGTCTCCACGCTTGCTAAGCGCACTACTATCCCTCTTGAGGATAGTTCGTTGTTTAAGGAGCCCATGGATAAGAAGCTTGAAACTGTTAAGAAAGTTGTTTCAACATACGGGTATTAGTTTCAACCGGCAGCAGCTGTAGCTGCGGTAGCTGGAGCGGCAACTTACTGGTGCAACTCCTTATCTAAATTGATTGAGGTGCAAGGTCCCCTCAACGCGATCCAAGAAATAATTAAGGCCTTATGGTTAGCTAGTTCTTTTATTTGTGATGCAAATATGCAGATTATTCGCCTGAATGCCAAGGCCTCAGGTTTTTCTGTGCTAGCCCGTAGGGCACTCTGGCTGAAGTCTTGGTCTGCGGACATGACTTTGAAGTCTAGACATCTTTCCCTTCCATTTAAGGGTAAAATTTTCTTTGGTCCAGGCCTGGACTCAATCATATCCACGATTACTGGAGGCAAGGGTGCCTTTTTACCACAAGATAAGAACAACAAACCTAAGGGACAAGGTCCTAATTTTTGCTCCTTTCGTTCGAACAAATCCCAACGTCAGCAGCCCTCTAGGAAGCCTGAGTAGTCCAAGGGAACTTAGAAACCTTCTCAGTCCTGGAATAAATCCAAGCAGAACAAGAAGCCCGCTGAGTCAAAGTTGGCATGAAGGGGCGGCCCTCGATTCAGCCTTGGATCTGGTAGGGGGCAGACTATCTCTATATTGTTTGAAGCTTGGTTTGGGGACGTGCAAGACCCGTGGCTACTGGAGGTCATCGCTCAGGGATACAGGATAGGTTTCAGGTCTCGTCCTCCCAAGGGCAGATTCCTCTTTTCAAACCTGTCTTCAAGGCAAAAAAAAAGAGAGGTTTTTTTAGGGTGTGTGAGGGATCTCTCCGCCCTGGGGGTCATTGTACCGGTACCTCCAGCAGAGAGAGGTCAGGAATGCTACTCAAACCTGTTTGTGGTCCCAAAGAAGGAGGGTACTTTTCATCCAATTCTGGACCTAAATTTTTTAAATTCCTGTCTGTCCCCTCCTTCAAGATGAAGACAATAAGGTCCATTCTTCCCTTAGTCCAGGAAGGACAATTCATGACCACGATAGACCTGAAGGATACTTACCTTCATGTCCCTATACACAAGAACACTTCAAGTTCCTAAGATTTGCGATCTTTGACCAGCACAGTTTATTGCCCTTCTCTTTGGTCTAGCTACTGCTTTAAGAGTTTTTACAAAGGTTCTAGGGACTCTGCTAGCAGTGGCCAGAACCAGAGGGATTGCAGTGGCGCCGTACTTAGATGATATTTTGGTTCAAGCACCGTCCTGTCGTCTGGCAGAGGACCATTCTAAAGCCCTTCTTTCTCTTCTTCGATCTCATGGATGGAAGATAAACTTAGAAAAGAGTTCTCTTATTTCCAGTACCAGGGTGGAGTTCCTGGGTACGATAATAGATTCCATATCTATGAGGATGTTTCTTACAGACCAGAGACGTTACAAGCTAACTTCCAGACCTCCTTTAGGGCATCTGTGGCTAGGTGTATGGAGGTAATTGGGCTCATGGTGTCCTGCATGGACATCATCCCCTTTGCCAGATTCCATCTCAGACCTCTTCAGCTGTGCATGTTGAGACAGTGGAATGGCAATCATTCAGATCTGTCTCAACAGATTTCTCTGGACAGAAGGGACGTCCTTCTTGAGACCATCCTGGGAGATTGTGACTATGGACGTGAGTCTCACAGGATGGGGAGCTGTTTGGGCTCTTAACGCTTTGAGCGATCTTCAATGCTCTGAAGGCTTGGCCCCTTCTGGGTTCAGCCCAGTTTATCAGATTCCAACATAACCTCGGTGGCTTACATCAACCATCAGGGGGGAACGAGGAGCTCCCTAGCAATGAGGGAAGTATATTGGATTCTGGAATGGGCGGAGGCCCACAACTGCTCGCTGTCAGCAATCCACATTGTCGACAACTGGGAAGCGGATTTCCTCAGCAGACAATCTTTTCATCCGGGGGAATGGTCTTCATCCCAAGGTGTTTGCAGAGATTTGCAACACATGGGGGACACCAGAGATAGATCTCACGGCGTCCTGGCTCAATTCCAAGCTACCAAGATATGGGTCTCGGTCCAGGGATACTCAGGCAGAGCTAATAGATGCATTAGCAGTGCCTTGGTTCAGTCTGATCTACATTTTCCCTCCATTGCCACTTCTACCTCGTGTGGTGACCCGCATCAAGCAGGAGTGAGCATCAGTGATTCTAATTGCTCCATCGTGGCCTCGGTGGATGTGGTTCGCGGATCTGGTGGGGATGTCCTCATCTCCTCCATGAAGGTTACCTTGTCGCAGGGATCAGCTGGAACAAGGTTCTTTTGTTCATCAAAATCTAGATTCCCTGAGGCTGACTCCGTGGAGATTGAATGCTTAGTCCTAGCCAAGAGAGGTTTTTCTGAGTGAGTTATTGATACTCTCATTCAAGCTTGTAAGCCGGTTACTCGTGACATCTATCATAAGGTGTGGAGGACCTACTTATTCTGGTGTGAGGCAAAAAGTCAGGGTTTCCAGGATTATTTCCTTTCTCCAGGATGGTCTGGAGAAGGGCCTTTCGGCTAGCTCCCTTAAAGGGACAGTCTAGGCCAAAATAAACTTTCATGATTCAGATAGAGCATGTAATTTTAAACAATTTTCCAATTTACTTTTATCACCAATTTTGCTTGTTCTCTTGGTATTCTTAGTTGAAAGCTTAACCTAGGAGGTTCATATGCTAATTTCTTAGACCTTGAAGCCCACCTCTTTCAGATTGCATTTTAACAGTTTTTCACCACTAGAGGGTGTTAGTTCACGTATTTCATATAGATAACACTGTGCTCGTGCACGTGAAGTTATCTGGGAGCAGGCACTGATTGGCTAGACTGCAAGTCTGTCAAAAGAACTGAAAAAAGGGGCAGTTTGCAGAGGCTTAGATACAAGATAATCACAGAGGTTAAAAGTATATTATTATAACTGTGTTGGTTATGCAAAACTGGGAAATGGGTAATAAAGGGATTATCTATCTTTTAAAACAATAGAAATTCTGGTGTAGACTGTCCCTTGAAGGGACAGATTTTGGCTCTATCTCTTTTACTGCACAAGGGGCTCACTGAGCTTCCAGACGTCCAGTCCTTTGTTCAGGCTCTGACTGGAATCAGGCCTGTGTTGCGATTTAGCACTCCTCCTTGGAGTTTAAATCTTGTTCTTAAGGTTTTGCAGGGGGCTCCGTTTGAGCCTATGCACGACCTTGACATTAAATTACTATCTTGGAAGGTTCTCTTTTTACTGGCTATTGTTTCGGCATGCAGAGTATCTGAGATGGATGCCTTGCAGCGTGAGCCCCCTTTCCTTAATATTTCATGCTGATAAGGCCGTTCTTCGTACTGGGTTAGGTTTTCTTCCTAAGGTTGTTTCAGATCGCAACATCAATCAGGAGATTTTTGTTCCTTCCTTGTGTCCTAACCTTTCTTCTTCGAAGGAGCTGTTACTTCATAATTTGGATGTGGTTTGGGCATTGAAGTTCTATCTTCAAGCTACTAAGGAGTTTAGACAGACTTCATCTTTGTTTGTTGTCTATTCTGGGAAGCGTAAGGGGCAGAAAGCCTCGTCCACTTCCTTATCTTTTTGGTTGAGGAGCATTATTCGCTTAGCATATGAAACAGCGGGACATAAGCCTCCTCAGAGGATTAAGGCTCATTCAACTAGAGCAGTTGTTTCCTCTTGGGCCTTGAAGAATGAGGCCTTTATGGATCAGATTTGTAAGGCGCCTACCTGGTCCTCCATACATACCTTTTCAAAGTTTTACAAGTTTGACGTTTTTGCTTCGGCTGAAGCATCTTTTGGGAGAAAGGTTTTGCAGGCTGTGGTGCCCTCAGAATAGGGTCTGCCTCTGCTTTTTTTACCCTCCCGTTTTCATTCAGTGTCCTCTAGAGCTTGGGTATATGTTTACCACAAGTTAGGAATTAAGCCGTGGACTATCCTCATATTAAGAAGGAAAACATAAATTATGCTTACCAGATAATTTCCTTTCCTTCTGTATGAGGAGAGTCCACGGCCCCCGCCCGTTTCTCCGTTGGGCATACCAACATTTTTTTTTGTTCTTCTGGCACCATTGTTACCCTGATATTTCTTCTACTGTTCGTTGTTCCCTCAGCAGAATGACTGGGGCATGAGGGGAGTGGGGGAGGTATTTCAGCCTTTGGCTGGGGTGTCTTTGCCTCCTCCTGGTGGCCAGGTTCAGTATTTCCCACAAGTAAGGAATGAAGCTGTGGACTCTCCTCATACAGAAGGAAAGAAAAGTATCTGGTAAGCATAATTTATGGGGGGTTTTGTTCCATTAGTTGGAACAGATGTTTGTGGGTGTCAATTTTGTAGCATTGTGGTGGCCTAGAATCTTTAAATACCCAGCATAACGCACCTACTCTAGGGGCTCTCAGCTTATTGGAATCTATGGCTACCCATGCTTTGGTGCCAGTAGATATGTGCCAATCTAATATTCTTTGAAAAGTTGTCACTTTGTAATAGTCCTCAATACATGGTACCCCTAGTCCCCCAGCTTGTGTTGTTCTGTGTAGTGTCTGTTCACTCATGGTTTGCTTTTCCCCCATATAAACATATTGATAGATTTTTGCAATTGTGATAAGTACCAGTTGGGTAGGTGTATCGGTATTGTTTGGAGTATATAAAAGATCCTTGGGAGGGATGTCATTTTGACTGATTGAATGTGACCCGACCATTAAATGGGTTTCAGGCTCCATTCTCGTATGTCTGTTTGTAGGGGTTTTTAAGAGGGAGATGTAGTTTTTGTTAAATAGTGTCATTATTTGGGGAGATATACGGTATGTACCTAGGTATTTAATTGCATCTTTTTGTAGGCGGAGTGGGCATATATTTTGTAGATGGTCTGAGTCTGTAAGAGAAAAGTTGAGTATCTCAGATTTTTTCATATTAACTGAGAAATTGAAATATTCTCCAAAAAGTGAACGATCTCTACATATTTTTGGTACTGAGTTTTCAGGGCATACTACTGTAAATAAAATGATCATCTGCGTACAACGCTATTTTAAATTCTTGCTAACCACTTGCTCTTGTGGTTAGATCTAATTTTAGATGCTAATATTTCCATAGATAATAATTAATAATAAATAGGGTAGGGGAAAAGGGACATCCCTGCCGTGTGCCGTTTTTAATTTGGAAAGGTTTGGATAAAGTACCATTTGCTTTGATCTTGGCTAATGGTAATGTGTCTCCAAATCCGAAGCTTTCTAATGTAGCTTTCAAAAATCCCCAATCCAGTCGATCAAAGATCTTCTCCACGTCGGTGGCGAGAAACACTGATCATAATTTATTTGTTTTGGCATATAATGCCAGGGTGAGTGTTTTTATAGTGTTATCTCTTGCCTCCCAATGCGGAACGAAACCCGCCTGATCTGTGTGTATCAAGTCTTCTAGTATTGTGTTTATTCTTCTAGTCATTATCTTGCCTAGTATTTTCAAGTCAGCATTTAGGCGGGTGATAGGTCTTTAATTACCGGGATCTTCTGCTGATCTGCACGGTTTGGGGATTACAGTTATGTAGGCTTCTTGCATTGATGTGGGCATTGGGTGTCCTTTGTCTATATTTTGGAAAATTGATAAGTGGGGTGCTTGGATTTCTTTAAAGTTTTTGTAATAAGTATTAGTGTAACTGTCTGGGCCTCGGCTTTTCCCTACAGGTAGTTGTTTTATTCTTGTTATAATCTCCTTTAGAGTTATCGGGGTATCGAGAGTTTGTCTTTGTGTTTGTGTGAGTCTGTTAATTTCAGTGTCCTGTATATATGCTTTTAGTTTATTTAAGTGAGAGGGAGTTGAGTTTTTGGGTAAGTCGTAGAGCAGTTTTTAATAATCACTAAAACAGTCTGCTATTTCTTTACTATGGTATGTGTTGAACGTTGGTGGCTTTTAATTTATGGATATGGTATTTGGAAATTGTTGATTGGAGGCATCGGGCCAGTAAGGTGCTGGCTCGATTACCCTCATAGAAAAACATCTTCCGTAGGAAGAGTGCCTTCCTTTGGGCTTCAGTAGTGAGGAGGAAGTTTAATTTCATTCTGGCTGTATGAAGTTTATGTAATAAGGTAGAGTCCTTTGGGGTCGTTTTGTGTTGTAGTTCTATGGTGTTAATCGTGGTAGTCCAATAACTAACCTCTTTGTTATATAATTTGTTCCTTAGAGCTTTTTGTTTTATACACTCCTCTCTCACTACTGCTTTGTGAGCTTCCCAAATAGTGTATGGTGAGATGTCTTCTGAAGTGTTATGTACGAAGTATTCTTTTATAGTTTTGGTGAGTAGCTCGTGTGTTATAGGGTGTTGCATGAGGGAGGCATCAAATTTACAAATGTAGGGAGTTGTTGGGAAATTAGGCCAATCTATTGTTATGGTTACGACAGCGTGGTCTGACCACGTGGTTGATTCTATATCTGAATCTCTGATTAACCTTAAGTGTAATTGATCTATGAAAAGGTAGTCTTATATGGAAATATTGTGACCAGGGATTGGAGTAGAAAGTGTAGTTGTGTTGGGGGTGTTGTTTGATAAGGTGGTATGTTGTATTGGGAGGTCTCGAGGAAGGGCTAGGTTTGGTTGAGGAAGAATCCATGAATGGATCTAGGATTAAGTCAAAGTCTCCTCCCATAATTAATGTTCCCTTTTTATGTTCTGTTATTAGGTTAAGAAGTTTACGAAAGAATGTGGATTTTTTCCTGTTAGGCTCATATACATTCACTAGTGTAACAGGGTGCTCAAAGAGAAGTCCTGTTAAGATTATAATCTTTCCCTCTGTGTCAGTTACTTTGTTGTGGAGTTGGAAGGGTATTTGGTTATGGAACAAGATTTCCACTCTTTTTTTTTTTATTGAGGAGGAATGAAAGTAGCCTACTGGGAATGTTTTAGAAGTGAATTTGGGTTCTGCTGCAGATGCGAAATGTGTTTCTTGAATGAATATTGAGTTTTTATGTTTTTCTAGCCACTTCAGCGCCACCAACCTCTTTGTAACAGGGGGGAATTTAGTCCTTTAAAATTTTGTGAGACTATTTGCACTTTCAATCCTGCGTGTGTGTTACGTAACATTGTGTGTGTTTGCGGTTTGTCTTACCTGACTTCTTGCATGGTACCATATGAGTAGGGACTGGTATGGGAAGGGATGGTATCTTGGAGTTGTCGTAGATGTTCTAAGGGAACATAAAACACACTAAACCCAATTTTTTTCTTTTGTGATTAAGATAGAGCATGCAATTTTAAGCAATTTTCTAATTTACTCCTATTATCAATTTTTTTCCGTTCTCTTGCTATCTATATTTAAAAAGCAGGAATGTGATGCATAGGAGCCAGCCCATTTTTGGTTGAGAATCTGGGTTATGTTTGCTTATTGGTGGGTAAATGTAAGCCTCCAATAAGCAAGCATGGTGCTGAACCTAAAATGGGCTGGCTGCGAAGCTTTACATTCCTGCTTTTAAAATAAAGATAGCAAGAGAACGAAGAAAAATTGATAATAGGAGTAAATTAGAAAGTTGATTCAAATTGCATGCTCTATCTGAATCATGAAAGAAAAAATGTGGGTTCAGTGTCCCTTTAACAATAACAGTACAATAACATTCAAATACATACATCTTTCTCCAACATAGGTGTGTCCGGTCCACGGCGTCATCCTTACTTGTGGGATATTCTCTTCCCCAACAGGAAATGGCAAAGAGCCCAGCAAAGCTGGTCACATGATCCCTCCTAGGCTCCGCCTACCCCAGTCATTCTCTTTGCCGTTGTACAGGCAACATCTCCACGGAGATGGCTTAGAGTTTTTTAGTGTTTAACTGTAGTTTTTATTATTCAATCAAGAGTTTGTTATTTTGAAATAGTGCTGGTATGTACTATTTACTCAGAAACAGAAAAGAGATGAAGATTTCTGTTTGTATGAGGAAAATGATTTTAGCAACCGTAACTAAAATCCATGGCTGTTCCACACAGGACTGTTGAGAGCAATTAACTTCAGTTGGGGGAACAGTGTGCAGTCTCTTGCTGCTTGAGGTATGACACATTCTAACAAGACGATGTAATGCTGGAAGCTGTCATTTTCCCTATGGGATCCGGTAAGCCATGTTTATTACGATCATAAATAAGGGCTTCACAAGGGCTTATTAAGACTGTAGACTGTTTCTGGGCTAAATCGATTCATTATTAACACATATTTAGCCTTGAGGAATCATTTTATCTGGGTATTTTGATATAATAATATCGGCAGGCACTGTATTAGACACCTTATTCCTTAGGGGCTTTCCCAAAGCTTAAGCAGAGCCTCATTTTCGCGCCGGTGTGGCGCACTTGTTTTTGAGAGGCATGGCATGCAGTCGCATGTGAGAGGAGCTCTGATACTTAGAAAAGACTTTCTGAAGGCGTCATTTGGTATCGTATTCCCCTTTGGGCTTGGTTGGGTCTCAGCAAAGCAGATACCAGGGACTGTAAAGGGGTTAAAGTTTAAAACGGCTCCGGTTCCGTTATTTTAAGGGTTAAAGCTTCCAAATTTGGTGTGCAATACTTTTAAGGCTTTAAGACACTGTGGTGAAAATTTGGTGAATTTTGAACAATTCCTTCATGTTTTTTCGCAATTGCAGTAATAAAGTGTGTTCAGTTTAAAATTTAAAGTGACAGTAACGGTTTTATTTTAAAACGTTTTTGTACTTTGTTATCAAGTTTATGCCTGTTTAACATGTCTGAACTACCAGATAGACTGTGTTCTGAATGTGGGGAAGCCAGAATTCCTATTCATTTAAATAAATGTGATTTATGTGATAATGACAATGATGCCCAAGATGATTCCTCAAGTGAGGGGAGTAAGCATGGTACTGCATCATTCCCTCCTTCGTCTACACGAGTCTTGCCCACTCAGGAGGCCCCTAGTACATCTAGCGCGCCAATACTCCTTACTATGCAACAATTAACGGCTGTAATGGATAATTCTGTCAAAAACATTTTAGCCAAAATGAACCCTTGTCAGCGTAAGCGTGGCTGCTCTGTTTTAGATACTGAAGAGCATGACGACGCTGATATTAATATCTCTGAAGGGCCCCTAACCCAGTCTGATGGGGCCAGGGAGGTTTTGTCTGAGGGAGAAATTACTGATTCAGGGAACATTTCTCAACAGGCTGAACCTGATGTGATTGCTTTTAAATTTAAGTTGGAACATCTCCGCATTCTGCTTAAGGAGGTATTATCCACTCTGGATGATTGTGAAAAGTTGGTCATCCCAGAGAAACTATGTAAAATGGACAAGTTCCTAGAGGTGCCGGGGCTCCCAGAAGCTTTTCCTATACCCAAGCGGGTGGCGGACTTCTACTCCAATCTGTTCATAGTTCCCAAAAAAGAGGGAACGTTCAGACCAATCTTAGATCTCAAGATCTTAAACAAGTTTCTCAAGGTTCCATCGTTCAAGATGGAAACCATTCGAACTATTCTTCCTTCCATCCAGGAAGGTCAATTCATGACCACGGTGGATTTAAAGGATGCGTATCTACATATTCCTATCCACAAGGAACATCATCGGTTCCTAAGGTTCGCATTCCTGGACAAACATTACCAGTTCGTGGCGCTTCCTTTCGGATTAGCCACTGCTCCAAGGATTTTCACAAAGGTACTAGGGTCCCTTCTAGCTGTGCTACGACCAAGGGGCGTTGCGGTAGTACCTTACTTGGACGACATTCTGATTCAAGCGTCGTCCCTTCCTCAAGCAAAGGCTCACACGGACATCGTCCTGGCCTTTCTCAGATCTCACGGATGGAAAGTGAACGTGGAAAAGAGTTCTCTATCCCCGTCAACAAGGGTTCCCTTCTTGGGAACAATTATAGACTCCTTAGAAATGAGGATTTTTCTGACAGAGGTCAGAAAAACAAAACTTCTAGACTCTTGTCGGATACTTCATTCCGTTCCTCTTCCTTCCATAGCTCAGTGCATGGAAGTGATCGGGTTGATGGTAGCGGCAATGGACATAGTTCCTTTTGCGCGCATTCATCTAAGACCATTACAACTGTGCATGCTCAGTCAGTGGAATGGGGACTATACAGACTTGTCTCCGAAGATACAAGTAAATCAGAGGACCAGAGACTCACTCCGTTGGTGGCTGTCCCTGGACAACCTGTCACAAGGGATGACAGGTTTCAATCAGACAACATGACAACTGTTGCGTACATCAACCATCAGGGGGGAACAAGGAGTTCCCTAGCGATGGAAGAAGTGACCAAAATCATTCTATGGGCGGAGTCTCACTCCTGCCACCTGTCTGCTATCCACATCCCAGGAGTGGAAAATTGGGAAGCGGATTTTCTGAGTCGTCAGACATTGCATCCGGGGGAGTGGGAACTCCATCCGGAAATCTTTGCCCAAGTCACTCACCTGTGGGGCATTCCAGACATGGATCTGATGGCCTCTCGTCAGAACTTCAAAGTTCCTTGCTACGGGGCCAGATCCAGGGATCCCAAGGCGGCTCTAGTGGATGCACTAGTAGCACCTTGGACCTTCAAACTAGCTTATGTGTTCCCGCCATTTCCTCTCATCCCCAGGCTGGTAGCCAGGATCAATCAGGAGAGGGCGTCGGTGATCTTGATAGCTCCTGCGTGGCCACGCAGGACTTGGTATGCAGATCTGGTGAATATGTCATCGGCTCCACCTTGGAAGCTACCTTTGAGACGAGACCTTCTTGTTCAGGGTCCGTTCGAACATCCGAATCTGGTTTCACTCCAGCTGACTGCTTGGAGATTGAACGCTTGATTTTATCGAAGCGAGGATTCTCAGATTCTGTTATCGATACTCTTGTTCAGGCCAGAAAGCCTGTAACTAGAAAGATTTACCACAAAATTTGGAAAAAATATATCTGTTGGTGTGAATCTAAAGGATTCCCTTGGGACAAGGTTAAGATTCCTAGGATTCTATCCTTCCTTCAAGAAGGATTGGAAAAAGGATTATCTGCAAGTTCCCTGAAGGGACAGATTTCTGCCTTGTCGGTGTTACTTCACAAAAAGCTGGCAGCTGTGCCAGATGTTCAAGCCTTTGTTCAGGCTCTGGTTAGAATCAAGCCTGTTTACAAACCTTTGACTCCTCCTTGGAGTCTCAATTTAGTTCTTTCAGTTCTTCAGGGGGTTCCGTTTGAACCCTTACATTCCGTTGATATTAAGTTATTATCTTGGAAAGTTTTGTTTTTAGTTGCAATTTCTTCTGCTAGAAGAGTTTCAGAATTATCTGCTCTGCAGTGTTCTCCTCCTTATCTGGTGTTCCATGCAGATAAGGTGGTTTTACGTACTAAACCTGGTTTTCTTCCAAAAGTTGTTTCTAACAAAAACATTAACCAGGAGATTATCGTACCTTCTCTGTGTCCGAAACCAGTTTCAAAGAAGGAACGTTTGTTGCACAATTTGGATGTTGTTCGCGCTCTAAAATTCTATTTAGATGCTACAAAGGATTTTAGACAAACATCTTCCTTGTTTGTTGTTTATTCAGGTAAAAGGAGAGGTCAAAAAGCAACTTCTACCTCTCTCTCTTTTTGGATTAAAAGCATCATCAGATTGGCTTACGAGACTGCCGGACGGCAGCCTCCCGAAAGAATCACAGCTCATTCCACTAGGGCTGTGGCTTCCACATGGGCCTTCAAGAACGAGGCTTCTGTTGATCAGATATGTAGGGCAGCGACTTGGTCTTCACTGCACACTTTTACCAAATTTTACAAGTTTGATACTTTTGCTTCTTCTGAGGCTATTTTTGGGAGAAAGGTTTTGCAAGCCGTGGTGCCTTCCATTTAGGTGACCTGATTTGCTCCCTCCCTTCATCCGTGTCCTAAAGCTTTGGTATTGGTTCCCACAAGTAAGGATGACGCCGTGGACCGGACACACCGATGTTGGAGAAAAAAGAAATTATGTTTACCTGATAAATTACTTTCTCCAACGGTGTGTCCGGTCCACGGCCCGCCCTGGTTTTTTAATCAGGTCTGATAATTTATTTTCTTTAACTACAGTCACCACGGTACCATATGGTTTCTCCTATGCAAATATTCCTCCTTAACGTCGGTCGAATGACTGGGGTAGGCGGAGCCTAGGAGGGATCATGTGACCAGCTTTGCTGGGCTCTTTGCCATTTCCTGTTGGGGAAGAGAATATCCCACAAGTAAGGATGACGCCGTGGACCGGACACACCGTTGGAGAAAGTAATTTATCAGGTAAACATAAATTCTGTTTTTATAAGTTGAGATGACAGGTGTCATGTAAAGCCACAACTCATGGTGGCACTTAATGAATCTGAATAAGTGCATGTAAATAACAAATATTAAATGCAAACAGTAAGTAACGGATTCAAACTGGGTGCTAAAACTAGTGGGGTTAGCAATTTTGACTATTGGTGGTCTCTCCTGTATAGGAGATGGTAGAATAAGTATGACATTTTTTAGGGAGAAGGGATTTGATGTTTGTTCAGAGAGTTTGTGTTTGTTTTTCATCTTCCTGATGAAAAGAGGAATTATACATTTTTAGGCCCACAGACCTTGCTCTCTTTTTTTTTATCCTGGAAGGTTAATTTTCTTTAAGCTATTTCTTTGCGAAAATGGTTTCTTAGCTTTCATCAATAATGATGTTCTTTGCACTAGCTATTCTTCCTAATCTAGTATCTACAGATACTATTAATTAGGAAGTTGTGGTTCCTTCTTTTTGTTCAGATCTCAAGAAATCTAAAAAGCATCTTCTAAACAATCTGGATGTTGTGAAAACTCTCAAATACTATGTGGAAGCCGCAAAAGATTTCAAAATTTCTTCTCTTTTTGTTAATCTTTCTGGGCCTTTCTGATGGTTTCTCATTTGAACAACAGACTTCAAAGGTACTTTTTGAGGTCCAGGGACCCTCAGGTAGAGTTTGTGGATGCTCTAGTTCCTTCTTGGTCATTCAGCTTGCTTATGTTTCCTTCTCTGTTACTTCTTCCCAGATTGATCTCTTAGATAAGCCTAGAGAAATCATCAGTAATCCTGATTGCCCCAGCTTGGCCTTGCAGCATTTGGTGTGCAGATCTTGTTCAGATGTCCAGCTGCCCTCCTTGGCCTCTTTGTCTGCGGTCAAACCTTTTGTCTCAATGTCCATTTTTCCAATCTCTGAACTTGATGGCATGGAAATTGATGGTTAGTTCTTAGACATATAAGTTTCTCTGATTCAGTTATATAAACCTTTATTCAGACTCACAAGGTTTGGAAGACGTTTGTAGATCATGTTTTTTTTGTCATTTCTGCTGTTTCAATTTTATTTCATAGGAAGATTTGTAATCTTCCTGATATGCATGGTTTTGTTCAGGCTTTGGCCCATATTAAGCCTGTGATCAAGCCGATTAGTCTGAAAATAACATGTAGATGTATTTTCTTTCCTATGGCATGGAGAGTCCACGACTTCATTCCAATTACTAGTGGGATATTCAACTCCTGGCCAGCAGGAGGAGGCAAAGAGCATTCCAGCAAAGCTGTTAAGTGTAACTTCCCTTACCCATTATCCCCAGTCATTCTCTTTGCCTTTGTCAATGGAGGATGTGCAAAGATGGTATCTGAAGATATTCAATCCTTTTATGGGTACTTTTCCCTGCAAGCAAGGATTTGGGTCTAGCTGTGTCCATGTCATTCTCTTTAGTAAGAGTAGTGGTGGCTTTTAGCAGTTAGAAGGCGGCGAGGTAGTCTTTGCTTTACTTCTAACACTTTTGCTACTGCTTTGCAAAAAGCCAGGGTTTGTTACTCTGTTCTTTCTTTTACTAAAAGACCCTGGCAGGGAGTGGAGTACCTGTCACACCTCAGTAGCTGTTCTTTGACCTGCAGCTGGATCCACAGGTAAGTGTTTTTGCCTTCTAGGTACTGAAGGATGAATTTGGAGATTAATTCCTCAAGTGGATATATATTGGGACAGAATCTATCCTATTTATTGAGGGTAATTTAATGGGCAGTTTTTCTCAGGCACTATGTATGTGTAACTTTGAGTTAATGAAGAGAATCATTTTGCTTTTTGTCCTTGATCTGAGACTGGCTGAAGGTTTTTTTATGGATATTTCAAATCTTTTTTTATTGCAGACTTTTTTTTATCTGACAGGATCATTAGAATATACTGTCCGTTCTTACTCACTTTTTTTATGATCGCTAGAAACGCGCGCTTTCCTCAGTGGCACAGTTTTGTCTTTTCATTTAGCCCGCTCACGTGACTCTCCGCTCTTCTGTGTAATATTGAAGAGTGGAGCTTAGTGTCTGGTAAACTTTAGATTTTCTTTGAGTTCAAGGTCCTTCTTTGGATAAATGCTTACTTTGTTTAGAGGCTCACATTGTTTTACCTATGCAATTTGCTCCTCCTGCTTATCAAAAACTTTAAAATTCAAAGACAAATTACTGCCTTCTGATCCAAATGTCTCTCAGGATATTGATGTGCATGACATGCCTACAGCTTTCTCCACAGACGTCCCAAACCTTAATTGTTTCAATAGTGCCTTGTGTTTCCTCTCAATCTCCTGTTTTTTTTTATTTGCCTGGGGATTTTGCTGCACAAATTACTTCTGTGGTATCTGCAGCTTTAGCTGCTTTTCCTGCTTCGGGTAAGCGTAAGAGGCAATCTAAAAAAAATTCTGCTAGTAAGGTTTCTGATCCCGCTAAATCTGCGCTGGTCAACCTCTCCCAAATGTCTTATGAAGAGGATACCTCACTAACTTTTGAGGGAGAAATCTCAGACTCTGACATATTAGGGGAAGATTCTGCAGAGCCTGAAGAAGTTAATTTCTGATTTAAGCTTGAACACCCTCGGTTACTTCTGAAGAAGGTTCTAGCTACTTTGTACGACTTCGAACCTTCTGTCGTGGTCAATCCTAAAAAGTCAACTAAACTTAATAGAGTTGATGATTCTCCCTCTTCTGTGGAAGTTTTTCCTGTTTCAGACAAGATTTTATATTATAGCTCAGGGATGGGATAAACCAGGGATTCCTTTTTCCCCTTCTCCTGTTTTTAAAAATATATTTTCTGTTGCTGACTCCATTCGTGACTCGTGGCGCACTGTGTCCAAAGTTAAAGGAGCTATTTCTACTCTTGCTAAAATGACTACTATTCATATAGAAGATAGTTGTTCCTTACTTAAAAAAGATGTGCATCCATCAAGGATTATAGTGACAACCTGCGGCAAGTATTGCTACGGTTGTGGGAGCAGCATCTTATTGGTGCGATGCCTTGTCTGAGCTGATATCAGAAGAAACTACGATAGCTAAGGTGTCTAGCTTCGCTGTTCTAGCTTGCAGAGCTGTGTGGTTACTTGGTCAGCTGATGTGTCTTCAAAGGCAAAGCTTTTCGTTTAAGGGGAAGCAAAACAAGAAGCCTTCCAATGATTCTAAATCAGCATGAAGGGTCCGCCCCGATCCAATTTTGGTTTAGGTGGGGAGCAGGCTTTCTCTTTTTCAGCAAGCTTGGATACGCGATGCCCCAGATCCGTGGGCTGTGGACATAGTATCCCAGGGTTACAGAATAGGATTCAAGTGTTGACCTCCAAGGGGCAGCTTTCTCCTTTCAAGACTATGCTCAAACCATGTAAAGAGGGAAGCCTTCTTAAACTGCGTAGAGGACCTATCCTCCCTGGGAGTAATTGTCCCAGTTCCTGTGGAGGAACAAGGTCAAGGATTCTATTTAAATCTCTAAGGCCTAGATTTAGAGTTCGGCGGTAGCCGTCAAAACCAGCGTTAGAGGCTCCTAACGCTGGTTTTGGGCGCCCGCTGGTATTTGGAGTCAGTGATTAAAGGGTCTAACGCTCACTTTACAGCCGCGACTTTTCCATACCGCAGATCCCCCTACGCCATTTGCGTAGCCTATCTTTTCAATGGGATCTTCCTAACGCCGGTATTTAGAGTCGTTTCTGCAGTGAGCGTTAGAGCTCTAACGACAAGATTCCAGCCGCCTGAAAATAGCAGGAGTTAAGAGCTTTCTGGCTAACGCCGGTTTATAAAGCTCTTAACTACTGTACCCTAAAGTACACTAACACCCATAAACTACCTATGTACCCCTAAACCGAGGTCCCCCCACATCGCCGCCACTCGATTAAAAATTTTAACCCCTAATCTGCCGACCGCCACCTACGTTATACTTATGTACCCCTAATCTGCTGCCCCTAACACCGCCGACCCCTGTATTATATCTATTAACCCCTAACTTGCCCCCCACAACGTCGCCGCAAGCTACTTAAAATAATTAACCCCTAATCTTCCGACCGCAAATCGCCGCCACCTACGTTATCCCTATGTACCCCTAATCTGCTACCCCTAACATCGCCGACCCCTATGTTATATTTATTAACCCCTAATCTGCCCCCCACAACGTCGCCGACACCTACCTACACTTATTAACCCCTAATCTGCCGAGCGGACCTGAGCGCTACTATAATAAAGTTATTAACCCCTAATCCGCCTCACTAACCCTATCATAAATAGTATTAACCCCTAATCTGCCCTCCCTAACATCGCCGACACCTACCTTCAATTATTAACCCCTAATCTGCCGACCGGAGCTCACCGCTATTCTAATAAATGTATTAACCCCTAAAGCTAAGTCTAACCCTAACACTAACACCCCCCTAAGTTAAATATAATTTTTATCTAACGAAATAAATTAACTCTTATTAAATAAATAATTCCTATTTAAAGCTAAATACTTACCTGTAAAATAAATCCTAATATAGCTACAATATAAATTATAATTATATTATAGCTATTTTAGGATTAATATTTATTTTACAGGCAACTTTGTAATTATTTTAACCAGGTACAATAGCTATTAAATAGTTAAGAACTATTTAATAGTTACCTAGTTAAAATAATAACAAATTTACCTGTAAAATAAATCCTAACCTAAGATATAATTAAACCTAACACTACCCTATCAATAAAATAATTAAATAAACTACCTACAATTACCTACAATTAACCTAACACTACACTATCAATAAATTAATTAAACACAATTGCTACAAATAAATAAAATTAAATAAACTATCTAAAGTACAAAAAATAAAAAAGAACTAAGTTACAGAAAATAATAAAATATTTACAAAGATAAGAAAAATATTACAACAATTTTAAACTAATTACACCTACTCTAAGCCCCCTAATAAAATAACAAAGCCCCCCAAAATAAAAAATTCCCTACCCTATTCTAAAATACAAATATTACAAGCTCTTTTACCTTACCAGCCCTGAACAGGGCCCTTTGCGGGGCATGCCCCAAGAATTTCAGCTCTTTTGCCTGTAAAAAAAAACATACAATACCCCCCCCCAACATTACAACCCACCACCCACATACCCCTAATCTAACCCAAACCCCCCTTAAATAAACCTAACACTACCCCCCTGATGATCTTCCTACCTTGTCTTCACCATGCCAGGTTCACCGATCCGTCCTGGCTCCAAGATCTTCATCCAACCCAAGCGGGGGCTAGACATCCACTGAAGAAGTCCAGAAGAGGGTCCAAAGTCTTCCTCCTATCCGGCAAGAAGAGGACATCCGGACCGGCAAACATCTTCTCCAAGCGGCATCTTCTATCTTCTTCCATCCGATGACGACCGGCTCCATCTTGAAGACCTCCAGCGCGGATCCATCCTCTTCTTCCGACGACTAGACGACGAATGACGGTTCCTTTAAGGGACGTCATCCAAGATGGCGTCCCTCGAATTCCGATTGGCTGATAGGATTCTATCAGCCAATCGGAATTAAGGTAGGAATTTTCTGATTGGCTGATGGAATCAGCCAATCAGAATATAGTTCAATCCGATTGGCTGATCCAATCAGCCAATCAGATTGAGCTCGCATTCTATTGGCTGTTCCGATCAGCCAATAGAATGCGAGCTCAATCTGATTGGCTGATTGGATCAGCCAATCGGATTGAACTTGATTCTGATTGGCTGATTCCATCAGCCAATCAGAAAATTCCTACCTTAATTCCGATTGGCTGATAGAATCCTATCAGCCAATCGGAATTCGAGGGACGCCATCTTGGATGACGTCCCTTAAAGGAACCGTCATTCGTCGTCTAGTCGTCGGAAGAAGAGGATGGATCCGCGCTGGAGGTCTTCAAGATGGAGCCGGTCGTCATCGGATGGAAGAAGATAGAAGATGCCGCTTGGAGAAGATGTTTGCCGGTCCGGATGTCCTCTTCTTGCCGGATAGGAGGAAGACTTTGGACCCTCTTCTGGACTTCTTCAGTGGATGTCTAGCCCCCGCTTGGGTTGGATGAAGATCTTGGAGCCAGGACGGATCGGTGAACCTGGCATGGTGAAGACAAGGTAGGAAGATCATCAGGGGGGTAGTGTTAGGTTTATTTAAGGGGGGTTTGGGTTAGATTAGGGGTATGTGGGTGGTGGGTTGTAATGTTGGGGGGGGGGGGTATTGTATGTTTTTTTTTACAGGCAAAAGAGCTGAAATTCTTGGGGCATGCCCCGCAAAGGGCCCTGTTCAGGGCTGGTAAGGTAAAAGAGCTTGTAATATTTGTATTTTAGAATAGGGTAGTGAATTTTTTATTTTGGGGGGCTTTGTTATTTTATTAGGGGGCTTAGAGTAGGTGTAATTAGTTTAAAATTGTTGTAATATTTTTCTTATGTTTGTAAATATTTTATTATTTTCTGTAACTTAGTTCTTTTTTATTTTTTGTACTTTAGATAGTTTATTTAATTTTATTTATTTGTAGCAATTGTGTTTAATTAATTTATTGATAGTGTAGTGTTAGGTTAATTGTAGGTAATTGTAGGTAGTTTATTGAATTATTTTATTGATAGGGTAGTGTTAGGTTTAATTATATCTTAGGTTAGGATTTATTTTACAGGTAAATTTGTTATTATTTTAACTAGGTAACTATTAAATAGTTCTTAACTATTTAATAGCTATTGTACCTGGTTAAAATAATTACAAAGTTGCCTGTAAAATAAATATTAATCCTAAAATAGCTATAATATAATTATAATTTATATTGTAGCTATATTAGGATTTATTTTACAGGTAAGTATTTAGCTTTAAATAGGAATCATTTATTTAATAAGAGTTAATTTATTTCGTTAGATAAAAATTATATTTAACTTAGGGGGGTGTTAGTGTTAGGGTTAGACTTAGCTTTAGGGGTTAATACATTTATTAGAATAGCGGTGAGCTCCGGTCGGCAGATTAGGGGTTAATAATTGAAGGTAGGTGTCGGCGATGTTAGGGAGGGCAGATTAGGGGTTAATACTATTTATGATAGGGTTAGTGAGGCGGATTAGGGGTTAATAACTTTATTATAGTAGCGCTCAGGTCCGCTCGGCAGATTAGGGGTTAATAAGTGTAGGCAGGTGTCGGCGACGTTGTGGGGGGCAGATTAGGGGTTAATAAATATAACATAGGGGTCGGCGATGTTAGGGCAGCAGATTAGGGGTACATAGGGATAACGTAGGTGGCGGCGGTTTACGGAGCGGCAGATTAGGGGTTAAAAGTGTAATGCAGGGGTCAGCGATAGCGGGGGCGGCAGATTAGGAGTTAATAAGTGTAAGGTTAGGGGTGTTTAGACTCGGGGTACATGTTAGGGTGTTAGGTGCAGACGTAGGAAGTGTTTCCCCATAGGAAACAATGGGGCTGCGTTAGGAGCTGAACGCTGCTTTTTTGCAGGTGTTAGGTTTTTTTTCAGCTCAAACAGCCCCATTGTTTCCTATGGGAGAATCGTGCACGAGCACGTTTTTGATGCCGGCCGCGTCCGTAAGCAACTCTGGTATCGAGAGTTGCATTTGCGGTAAAAATGCTCTACGCTCCTTTTTTGGAGCCTAACGCAGCATTTGTTTGAACTCTCGATACCAGAGTTAAATTTATGGTGCGGCCAGAAAAAAACCCGCGGAGCGTTAACAGCCCTTTTACCGCCGAACTCTAAATCTAGGCCTTAGTGTTTCCCCAAAAGGAGGGAACATTCTGTCCCATCCTAGACCTAAAGCGCCTCAACAAATTCCTCAGGGTTCCGTCCGTCAAGATGGAAACTATTCTTTCCATTCTTCCATTGGTTCAGGAAGGTCAGTTCATGACGACCATAGACCTGAAAGACGCGTATCTTCATGTTCTCATTCACAGTGATCATCACCAGTTTCTGAGGTTTGCCTTTTTGGACAAGCATTTCCAGTTGCACTTCTTTTTGGTCTTGCCACGGCTCCCAGAAAAATTCACAATAATTCACAAAGGTTCTGAGGACACTTTTGGCGGTGATCAGATCTCAGGGATTTGCAGTGGCGCCTTACCTAGACTAAATCTTGTTTCAGGCGTCATCTTTTCAACTAGCAAAATCTCATACAGAGATGTTGTCTTTTCTACGTTCCCACGGATGGAAAGTGAATCTGGAAAAGAGTTCCCTTGTTCCAGCTACAAGGGTATGTTTCTTAGAAACAATCATAGATTCCCTGTCCATGAAGATTTTCCTGACGGATGTAAGAAAATCAAAACTTCTTGCTTCATGCCTTTCTCTCCAGTCCGCTACTCGTCCATCAGTAGCTCAATGCATGGAGGTGATTGGTCTGATGGTTGCTTCCAAGGACATCATTCCATTTGCTTGGTTCCATCTGAGAAATTTGCAACTATGCATGCTCAGTCAATGGAACAGAGACCATTCAGATTTATCGCAGAGGATAGATCTGGATCCTCTAACAAGAGACTTTCTCTCATGGTGGATTTCACAGGAACATCTGTCTCAGGGCACTTGCTTTCTGAGACCTTCCTGGGTGATGTTGACTATGGACGCCATCCTGTTAGGCTGGGGAGCAGTTTGTGGCTCTCTAAAAGCTCAGGGCCTGTGGACTTGGGAGGAGTCTGCTCTTCCCATAAACATCTTGGAGTTGAGAGCAATCTTCAATGCCTTGATTGCTCTCAACTTATCTTTAGTCCGGTTTATCAGATTCCAGTCGAACAACATCACCTCAGTGGCTTACATCAACCACCAGGGAGGAACTCAGAGTTCCTTAGCTATGAAGGAGGTGACTCGCATTCTGCAGTGGTCGTAAGCTCACAATTGTCTCCTATCTGCTATCCACATTTCAGGAGTGGACAACTAGGAGGTGGATTTTCTGAGCAGACAGTCTTTTTATCCTGAGGAGTGGGCTCTCCATTCGGAGGTGTTCTCAAAGATAACCTTCAGGTGGGGGCTTCCGGAGTTGGATCTGATGGCATCTCATCTAAACGCCAAACTACCAAAGTACGGTTCAAGGTCAAGAGATCCTCAGGCCGCTCTGATAGATGACCTAGCTGTTCCTTGGATCTTCTCTCTGGCGTACCTGTTTCCTACGTTTGCTCTCCTTCAAGTCATTGCTTGTATCAAACAGGAGAGTGCATTGGTAATTCTAATAGCTTGTGCATGGCCTTGCAGGATCTGGTTTGCGGATCTGGTGAAGGTATCATCTCTTCCAGCTTAGAGGTTACCTCTGAGGAAGGACCGTCTACTAAAGTTCCATTAGCTGCTTAAATATTGACAATATAAGTGTAAAATTTAAGTGTAAAAAAAAAAAAGTAACTGCCATTTTGTAACTCCGGTTACCTTCTCTGCTTTGGCCAATTAGGGACAGTTATAAATAAGTCACTAGAGTGGGCAGCTAGTGGCTGTGTGGAATATAACAGTGTTCTGCACTTCCATTTCTAACAGGAACTGAAAACCCCACAATTTCAGAGTGGAATTATAGGAAAAGGGGACAAAATAATAATCAAAGTATATTGCAGAGTTGTTTTTATATATCCTCTTTATCATTTTGTATTACCATCTCAAAGTGTTTATTGAACCTTTTAAGGGTTTTGTAGGCTCCTCCTTTTGAACCTATGCATAATGTGGATATAAAACTGATTTCTTTGACTGTTTTATTCCTTTTGGCTGTCTCTTCTGCTAGAATAATTTCAGCGTTATATGCTCTTTCTTGTGATCCTCATCTTGTTTCTCATCAGAATAAGGCAAATTTACGGTAAAGTTGTTTCTCCAGACAACATTAGCAGAGAAATTGTTGTCCCTTCTTTGTGTCGTGATTCTAAGAATGCTTCAGAGATATTTTTGCATAATGTGGATGTTGTTAGAGCATTGAAACACTATATTGATGCTACTAAGGACTTTAGACATATTTCTTTTTTGTTCATTCACTTTTCTGGTGCTAGAAAAGGACAGAAAGTTTCTGCTTTTTCTTTGGCCTCTTGGTTGAAACTCTTGATTCACAAGGCTTACTTGGAGGTAGGTCAGCCTCCACCGCAATAGATTTCTTGCTCATTATGCTAGGTCAGTCACTACTTGGGCTTTCAAGAATAAGGCTTCAGTTAACCAAATTTGCATTGCAGCTACTTTGTCTTGTTTGTATACATTTACAAAATTCTACCATTGGATGGTTTTTGTTCTTCTGATGCAGCTTTTGATAGGAACGTCCTTCAGGCAGTTGTATCAGTTAGATTTTTTTCTTACCTGATTGATTTATTTTTTAAGTGAAAAAAAATGTATATTATTACTTATGGACTCCACAGCTTGGATATTATTTCCAGGAGTAATGGATAGTGGACTCTCACCACATGTATGAAAGGGAAAAAATATATATATATATACATATATATATATATATATTTATATATACATGTAGCCCTCCGTTTACGCCGGGGTTAGGTTCCAGGAGGAATGGTTGTAAATCGAAACTGTTGTAAATTGAAACCCATTTTATAATGTAAGTCAATGGGAAGTGAGGGAGTTAGGTTCCAGGCCCCTCTCAAAATTGTTATAAGTAACACCTAATACATTATTTTTAAAGCTTTGAAATGAAGACTTTTATAAACCTAATAATATAGATTGTATCATCATCAAACTAAGTTTAATGAACAAAAACATTTGCTAAACATCACCTAATGAAATAATTACACAACAGACTGCATCATCAAACTAAGTTTAATGAACAAAAACGTTTTTTTACTTGCATTTTTCTGCAATCAGTTCTCTGCATTGTTAGCATGTTAGATAATATTGGGTCTGCACCTATTCTATGCATTTCAATCTGCAGTGATTAATAAGCAGTTAGGCACCCTCAGCTCAAGCTGCTGGACAGGAAGATAATAGGGAAGTGCCTGCTAAATTTTGCTCGATAAATCTGGTCTGATCTGTGTATACAGATCAATTTAAGGCTAAGTTGCATAACTTTGCTGCAAAACAAGCGGACAGCTCCACCTACTGGTTATTTTAATTAGTGCATTGTTTTCCAAAGCTTTTCAATGTCAGTCACATGACTGAAAAAAAGGTTGTTATTCTGAAAAGGCGCAAATTGAACCGGCGTAAACCGAGGGCCACCTGTGTGTATGTATGTATGTATGTATATGTGTATGTATATATATATATATATATATATATATATATATACTGCATATGAAAAACAATAGGTCTGGCACTAGTTTTCAGCAAAACAGTTCATGGTTTATATCAGTAGTGCACGCACGCCTGAGGGTCCTGCAACTCCTCACAAATATATCCAAGTAGAACAAGTAATGGTGTCAGCACTGTTTCTTCAAAAAAAAGATAGTCTTTATAGTGACATAACAGAAGGACAGCAACGTTTCGTGTCACACTGACCCTTAGTCATGCTATCCTTCTCGTCTTGTTGCTGTCCTTCTCTTATGTCACAATAATAAAGACTATCTTTTTTTGAGGAGACAGTGCTGACGACATTACTTGTTCTACTTGTGTGTGTGTATGTATGTGTGTGTGTGTATATATATATATATATATATATATATATATATATATGTGTGTGTGTGTGTGTGTGTGTAATTTTCCCTGGTACAAATGAATAATTACACTGCAGAGCCTCTGCTTACCCTGTGTCTTATCGTATTGTGACACAATGTTATAAAGAAGTGCATATTAAAGGGGTGGGTAACCTCCCTGTACTCGCACCGCATTTCTGTTGCACTTTTGCAAAATAATATATCAGCCAAGTCTCAACATTTTAAAAACAAATTAACATCCTTCTTACTGCATTTGATTTTCTATAGTTAAACTCCATCCAGCACTTGCCTTATTTTGAGAGAAAAATCTAGACTTTAGTCTGCAGACAACACGGCTAGTCATGTTTATAATGTTAGAATACAATGCATTGTTTTGCAGTTATCATTTAAAGCCAATTTAGGAATGAAATGTAGCAGGGTTACCCTTGAGAAATTAGCAGGTGCCTTTAAAGTTCTGAGAATTAGACAAGCCTCAATTTTCAGAGCTTTATTTTGTGAAAAGTGGGCAAAATAAATTGCACGGTTGTTTCATTACTAATAACTAAACATTTCATATAACAATATAATTGTGCTTACTGTCCCTTCACCGTGTTTTGCTGTATTTATATAGGAAGCGTTAGCTGCTGCCTTTCAAAATGATGATCGTAAATCAAGAAGACAATTCGAGTTTGAAAACAGGCAAGACACCAAGCACAGAGGCTTGGAGCATCTCAATACACCTCATGGACGTTCTAATGCAGCACTTAATGGCTGGCGAGAGACTGCCATGGATCTGTGCCGAGATCAGGCAATAAGTGGGAGCTCTTCCTACTCCATGAACACAAGTACTCCAAAAATGTCCTCTATAAGTGGGTTGCAGGGGTCCCTAGGAATGGACTTTTCTGGTATTTTGCAAGCAGGTCTTATACACCCTGTAACTGGACAAATTGTAAATGGGAACTTACGTAGGGAGGAATCCAGCATGAGGAGGAGGAGAGGAAGAAGAAAAAACGTGGAGGGTCTGGATTTGGTGTTTCTAAAGGACCGTGGGATGCATGCTGGAATTCTGGTGGGTGCATGTCTCATCTAGCTAAGCACTATGTACTTATAAATATGATTTAATACTACATATTATATCAAAACGTGTTATTGGACTATATCTAATCGGTGCTTTTGATCTTTTACAAACAGGGACTGCGTGAGGAGTCCAACCAAACGTCCTCTGGAGCGACACACACAGATGGCTTAGCTTCTGCCTCTCCAGATCCTGCTCCCAAAGAGACTAAACTCCAGTCAGAGAAGGTGATCCCCAACAAAAGCCTTCTTGAGTGGCTACGCCAACAGTCAGATTGCACAATAGACATACCAACTTATGGAGGTGTAAGTTATTATTTTTATTTTGTGAACTATAAGATCTTTTTGTCTTTTGTAAACTTAACTTTATTGTAATGTACAGGCATTTGTTAGTTACTTATAATAAAAAATTCAATATGTAATTTTGGTAAATGATAGGTGTTGATTATGAATCGTGAATAGAGGCATGGACTATAAATATGGGAAATGTGAAAGGAGGCATAGACTATAAACATGTGAAACTTGTATAGAGGCATAGACTATAAACGTGAAATGTGAATATAGGCATACCCTATAATCATGTGAAACATGAATAGAGGCATAAACTATTTAACATGTGAGACGTGTATAGAGGCATTGACTATAAACATGTGAAATGTGAATAGAGGCATAGACTATAAACATGTGAAACGTGAATAGAGGCATAGACTATAAACATGTGAAACGTGAATAGAAGCATAGACTATAAACATGTGAAACGTGAATAGAGGCATAGACTATAAACATGTGAAACGTGAATAGAGGCATAGACTATAAACATGTGAAACGTGAATAGAGGCATAGACTATAAACATGTGACACGTGAATAGAGGCATAGACTATAAACATGTGACACGTGAATAGAGGCATAGACTATAAATTTATGGAGACAAAATGGTTACATAACTAAATGCAGAAGTGTATATTGAAATGAAAATGAAGAGCAGTTGTGTATGCTAAAATAACAAGTCCTTTCTTTCCTATGGCATGGAGAGTCCACAATTATATTCCAATTACTAGTGGGAATTCAACTCCTGGCCAGCAGGAGGAGGCAAAGAGCACCCCAGCAGAGCTTCCCTTACCCATAATCCCCAGTCATTCTTTGCCTAGTTCATCTGGAGGATGTGCGAAGTTGGTGTCTGAAGATATTTAATCCTTTAATGGGTACTTTTCCCTGCAAGCAAGGATTGGGGTCAAGCAGTGTCCATGTCAATCTCTTAAAGTGAAGGTAAACTTTGGTGAATGAAAGCCCGTTTTTTAAAAATACTATTAAAACAGGGGCACTTTCATTCATCAAAGTTTACAAAGCAGCCGTTTTGAAAAAAAACGTACCTTTTTTTCTTTTCACAGCTACAGCAGCTTCCCCCTCCTAGAAATCCTCTCTTCACACATCAGCAATGACTAATCCTGCTTCCTCCAATCATGGCTTTCCCCCCAGGGTGGTTATTGCCTGAGGCCATGCTGTGATTGGAGGAAGCCGGATTAGTCATTGCTGATGTGTGAAGAGAGGATTTCCAGGATGGGGAAGCTGCTTTGGCTGTGAAAAGAAAAAAATGTAAGTTTTTAATCAAAACGGCTGCTTTGTAAACTTTGATGAATGAAAGTGCCCCTGTTTTTAATAGTATTTTTAAAATGGGCTTTCATTCATCAAAGTTTACCTTCACTTTAAGTAAGAGTAATGGTGGCTGTTAGCAGTTAGAAGATGGTGAGGTAGGCCTTACCTTCTAACAGTGTATGCTACCCCTCTATAGAAAATCAGGGTTGGTTACTCTGCTTTTCTTTTTCTACAGTTCCCTGTTGGCGGTTGGATGAGGCTATCAGACCTGCAGCTGCTGTGACTGCTCCACAGCAGAAGACCCAGGAGGGTAAGTCTATATATATATATATTTATATTTCTCAGGCAGATGTAGTGTGTTTTTTTTTTTTATTTATATCCTTTAATTTGAGATATGTTACGGCTGAGCAGACGTCTGGCTCACTGCCAGGGACAGGGAATTGACCGTTTCCAGTGCCGGGCTTTTCTACAGTTAGCCGGCTTTATGGTGTGTGGGAAACGAAGTCATGCGATTTTATCTTTCCACTTTTTATCCCTGTACAGTCCGCTCTTAAGGATTGTTTAAGTGCTTTTCACAGTTGGGGCACAGTATTTATTTTGCTGCAGCGCCTCTTTATAGAAGTGGAGGTCATTGCACGCTGTTCAGGGGACTCTCTCATGATCCATTTACTGTATTTGACATTGGATCATTTATATAAGAGGACTGCACAAGTGATTAGCAGATCTGCAAAGGGACAGTCTGGTATAGGACTTGTTATAATCACTCTACTAAAGCATCTTGTAACATCTATTAGAACTGGTTTCAATGATTTAAGATGCTTGCATTTCAATATTATGCACACTTATTATTTCTCTATTAGGCGGCGCCATTTTAAGCCAAAATATCTCTAATCGCTGTCAACGGTTGTCTTGGCGCGCTTAAGTCTCATGCAGTTACAAGTCTGCTCTTAAGAGTGGGAAGCAGCCTAGCCTTCGATCTGTGATGGCGGTATTATCTCATCCCAGTACTTTTATTTGGTAAATCAGTCTAATGATCTAAGAGATGTATACCTATGACTATTTGGACTGTTTATATGGCTGTAGTTTTTGCGCGCTTCTGTTATTGCGTTGCATGGCCGTTAATTTCTGGATATGAGAGCGTGTTTACTTAGGGTTTCAGGATATTATGTATTTTATCCCTCAGGTGTTCAGAATCGTGATAGTGAGACCGCTTTGCGGACTAGGGTGTGCTAGTCTGATATTTCTTTCATGTGTTTTATTTTATGAGCCCTGATTTTACAGATCCGCATTTTGTCAGGTTTTCCTGAGCCCTTATGGTATCGCTGCCATCTGGTGGCAGCTCAGTAAATGATCATCACATTTTTTAAAAAAAATGTGTATTTATTCTGCATTATACCTCTTCATTTAAGAGATTAATGCGCTGTGGGGGGCAGGTAGAATCGTTTCTGTCTATGTACCCTCTATGCACTATTATTTCATAGTACATATATTAATACTTAATTTGTTAGCCTGTCTGGTATAGGATTTCTAGGTATAATATCCGTCATATTTAAAGGATTGTTGTAAAGATATGTTTTCATGTATCATAATTTACCTCATTTTGAGTTTATAATTGCTGTATCTGGGACATGTTTGGTTTAATGTCTCATAGGTAATGTTTTTACTTACATATATTTATTTCTATGTTTTTATATAGAAATATTTTTGGCTGTCTATGTTTCCTTATGGACCTTTCCCTTTTATTAGGGTCCTGGTCTGGCGGTATTTTTTCCATTTTTGATATAGAAATATTTTTTATATCCTATGTTTCCTTAGGGACTTTTCCTTTTTAGGGGTCTTGGTCAGGCGGAATATTTTCTCTTAGGATAGAGGAACCTACTCCCAGCTGATGAGTGGCAAATTTCCATGAAACAGCTATCTTGGGACTGATATTAATCTCTGTTCTTACCCTTCCTATGCTTAAGAGCTAATATGCAGAGATGTTATGACGTATAGGGAGACTGCTTAAAAAGCAGACTAAGTACAAGTGTGAGCCAAGTTGCCTAATGATTAAGGCACTGGCTTCCTAAGCAAGGAATTGTGGGTTTGTGTCCCATCTGGGGTGCCTTTTGAGGTCGTCTAACCCCTATTTATTCTTTTGCAACGTCAAAGGACAAAGCCTTCCTCCTCTTCTTCCAAATCAACCTTGGAATTAAAGGAATCGATCCAAGAAACCTTGCTCTGAGTTTACGTCAGCAGGATCAGAGTCAAGGTTTCTATTCCAACATCTTCGTGGTTCCCAAGAAAGAGGGAAATTTTCATTCCTTTTTGGACCTTAAGTGTCTCAACAATTTTCTTTAGGTTCCGTCCTTCATGAGGGAGACTATAAGTTCCATTTTACCCTTGGTTCGAAGGGTCAGTTCATGTCTACCATAGACCTGAGGGACGCGTATTTTCATGTTCCCTCTCAGGGAACATCTCCAATTCCTGCAGGGGGGTTTTCTGGACTGACACTTCTAGTTAGTTGTCATTTCCCTTGGACTTGCTATGGCGGTTGTCGGATCTCAGAGAATAGCATTGGCTCCATTCCTGGGTGACATCTTGGTTCAGGTGCTATCTTTTCATTTAGAAAGATCTCATACAGAGATGCTGTTGTCTATTCTCGTTCACGGGTGGATAGTGGATCTTGAGATGAGTTCCTTGGTGCCTCTTACCAGGGTGTGTTTCTTGGGAATGATTATAGATTCTCTGTCCATGAAGATTTTTCTGATTGATGTCAGAAAATCCTAACTTCTTAATTCTTGCCTTTTCACTTCAGTCCTCTATCTGTCCATCAATGACTTGGTGTAGATAATGGTTGTTTCCATGGACATTATCCCTTTTGCTCATTTCCATCCAAGACTTCTTCAGTGATGCATGCTCTGAGAAAGGTCCGAGAGGTCTCTGTTCCATTGTCTGAGGATAGCTCTGGATCCCCTAACAAGAGACACTCTATCTTGGTGGATTTCGTAGGACCATCTGTCTCAGGGTACATGCTTCTTGAGACTTTCCTGGATGATTGTGACCACGGATGCCAGCCTGTCAGGCTGGGGAGCAGTTTGGGGTTCTTTGAAGGCTAAGGGTCTTTGGATTCGAGAGGAGTACTTCTTTTCCCATAAACATCCTGGAGTTGAGAGCAATTTACAATGCCTTAAAAGCTTGGCCACTACTAGCTTCAGTCCGGTTTATCAGATTTCAATCGGACAATATCACCTCTGTGGCGTACATGAATCACCAGGGAGGAACTCCCGAGTTCCTTAGCAATGAAGGAGGTGATTCACATTCTCCAGTGGGCGGAGTCTTACAATTGCCTTCTCTCTGCCATCCACATCCCAGGGGTGAACAACTTGGAAGCAGAATTTCTAAGCAGGCAGACCTTTCATCCAGGGGAGTGGGCTCTCCACCCAGATGTTTTCACAATGATAACCCTCAGGTGGGGGTTCCGGAGTTGGGTCTGATGGCGTCACGTCTAAACACCAAGCTTCCAAAGTACGGTTCAAGATCAAGGGATACACAAGCCGCTCTGATAGATGCTTTGGCAGTGCCTTGGAACTTTAGTCTGCCGTACCTGTTCGCCCCCCCCCCCCCCCATTTGCTCTCCTTCCCCGATTCATTGCTTGCATCAAGCAGGAGGGGTCGTCTGTGATCCTAATAGCTCCTGCCTGGCCTCGCAGGATCTGGTTCGCAGATCTGATGAAGATGTCATCTCTTCCCCCTTTGAGGTTTCCTCTGAGGAAGGACCTTCTACTTCAGGGTCCTTTCCTCCATCCAAATCTAGATTTTCTGAAGCTGACTGCTTGGAGATTGAACGCCTAGTCTTGGCTAGGTGTGGTTTTTCTGAGAAGGTCATTAATACTATGCTTCAGGCTCGTAAACCTGTTACACGTAAGATTGACCATAAGGTATAGCATATTTACCTGTATTGGTGTGAATCGAAGGGTTTCTCTTGAAGTCGGGTGAGGGTTCCTCACATACTGTCTTTTCTTCAGGAGGGCCTGGAGAAGGGTTCGTCAGTCAGTCAGTACTCTGAAGGGTTAGATTTCTTCCCTGTCTATCCTTTTGCATAAACGTTTGGCAGATCTACCAGATGTTCCACCTTTTGTTCCAGCCTTGGTCAAAATCAGGCCTGTGTTTAAACCTGTTGCTCCTCCCTGGAGCCTTAACCTTGTTCTTTAAGTTTTGCAGCAGGCTCCATTTGAGCCTATGCATTTGGTTGATATTATGTTGTTATTGTGGAAAGTTTTGTTTCTACTTGCTATTTCGTCTGCTCGCAGAATTTCCAAGCTTTCGGCTCTGCAGTGTGATTCCCCTTGAAAAATAGGTTATGTTACTCTGCGCTGATATAGGAAATACTATTAAGCCAGTGGGAAAAGGAGATTACCCAACCTCCAGACACTAATCCAAAATCAATATTTAAGATCCCAATCGAAAAGAGAAGGATACTTAAACCCACAGCGCTGTAAACACAGCTTAAAATAGTGACTAAAAAGTGATACAGTGTTGCTAACACTATTGAATAGCTATTATATATGTATCGAATATATGTCAGATGTATCAATAATAGTAACTCATCAGTGACAGAATGGCCTAGACAATACTGAATATAGTAATAAAAAAGATATTTATTAAATATAAAAAATATTTTATATGAATTTAACACAAAAATGAAATAAAAGCATAACAATTAAAAACAGCAAAAAAATATGTTGATCAGGCGTATTAAATACTAGGTGTGCAGCATCCAAAGATGATCCGATAATCATATAAACAATCACATGCGATATAAACAGAAGGGTCCGGTTACAGTCACTGGAAATCCAAACAACGGCAAGTTTTCCCTTGGAGTCAGGAGAAGCTGAAATGAGAATGATCCCAAATCAAAAGCAGAAAGAGAACCACATATAAGGTGTATACTCTTACTTACACCGGAATGATTCTCTGAAGTTGAAGATTTTTCCTTTTTCTGTCAACAAGGAATTTGAGCTGAGTCCCTCTGTAAGCCGTAATAGTACCGGAGATTCCCTTTTTCTTTTAGGATCGATACCGGGTATACCAACTTGCTCTGGAGATCTAGCAAACAACGTAAGCTGGTCAGGAACACGTGGATACCAGCTGGTAGGTGGAGCAACGCGTTTCAGCCCGTACAGGGCCTTTGTCAAGCTCCAGATGGTAACATAGACAGGACTTTTAAACCAAATCACTTGTTCTCATTGGTTCCGGCAAAGGGGTGCGTCTTACACATACAAAGACAATTCAATTCTAAATATGTGAGGATCATAATAGATACACAAAGTAACTAGCACAATCTGCAATAATATTTTAACAAAAATAATAAGCCGCAACGGACTATTAGAGGAATAAATAATAAAAATAAATTAAATACAATACAGCGTCATAATTAAAAGGCATTTATATATGCCAATACAACATTGTCACTATGAGCCAGTATTATATATCGTACATCATAAACATTGATTCGAGATTAATGGTTAAAAAACATATTTGTAAATTCATAATTTCAAAAAAATGAAAAAATAATAAAAGTCTTTTTCAACAATAAAAAATAAAAAAACAATTATTCGTATAAAAAATCAATCAATTTATTATTTAAAAATCAATCTATTGTTTGGAAACAAATAAATAAATAAAAAAAAATTAATGAATGAATAGATTAATTGATCATAAGTGAGGGATCGTTTATACAGAAATTAAGTAAATAAGAATAATAGCCACATATAGATGCAAATTATTTGTCTAATATGACCAAAAAGGATATCCAATCAGAATAACCATACAGTAGTTCTGTTAAATATCTCAAATAATCATAGGGGAACTTATCTAAATGGAACATTTATATTTACTCTCTTAGAAAACACCCTATATCAAAATCTAAATTAAGCCCATTGGGTTGTAAAGACTTTAGTTCAAAAATCCATTTGGTCTCCTTTTTTAGGAGTTCCATTTGTGCATTACCACCTCTCCAATTTCTCTTATGTTTTTCTATACCGATGAAGGAAAGGTGATCTAGATTACCATTATTGCACGTAGCGAAATGTCTAGGTATAGGGAGGTCTTTATTTCTGTCTAAATTATGTTTTTCAATAGACCATATGTGTTCGCGAATGCGATCACGTAGGGGCCTTTCAGATTCCCCTACATACTGTTTCCCTCAACGACATTGTATCACATATATTACAAATTTATCTGAACATCTGATCAAGTCTTTGATCTTAAAAGATTTCCTTGTAATATTAGATTTAAATTCGCTTTGTTTCTTTGAGTGTTTACACGACTTACAGGTCAAACATGGAAAAAATCCATTCAATTTATTACCTTTAAGATCAATTTGGGACATATTTTTAATTTTGCTTTTATTTCTATTTTCAGTGGATGCTAGAATTGATTTTAGATTGCTTGCCTTTTTATATACAATTTGTTTAGATGGTAATATTGTTCCTAATTCTTCATCATTTTTTAGAATCCCCCAATGATTATTTAGAATTTTTTCCAAAAGAAATTTATTATTACTATAATCAGTAATGAATGGAATGAATATATTGTCATTCTTTGCCGCTTGATTTTTTTCTAAGTGTGTTAACAGGTTTCTTAAACAAATCATTCCTATTCACTTCTCTTATTTCATCTCAAATTTTATTAATCTTATATCTTCATATCCTCTCTCAAGAAATTTCTGTTTTAATTTCTCGGATTGAATATCAAAATCAGCTGTACTAGTGCAGTTCTTCCTTATACGCAAAAATTGTCCCTTCATAACATTGTCAATCCACCTATGATGGTGGCAGCTCGTGTGATGAATGTAACTATTAGCATTATTATTTTCAGGGAATATTTCTAAGTCTAAAAAATTGATGCTCGATCTACTCTTTTCACAAGTAAAATTGAGGTTCACTTTGTAATTGTTCATACTAACAATAAAATCTTCTAGTAGGTTATCATTTCCTCTGCAAATAATGATATCATCATCTATATAACGTCTATAGGTCACCAGGTTTGCTCCAAATGGGGTATTGGCAAGAAAAAATTGTTCCCAATAGCCCATAAATAAATTTGCGTAACTTGGCGCAAACCTGGTGCCCATAGCTGTCCCTTTTTCTTGATTATAGAATTGAGCATTGTAACTAAAAAAATGATGTCATAATATAAAATTTATCGATTCCATAAGGAATATTCTTTTCTCAATTCTAGAGTATCATCTGTATCTAGAAAATATTTGATGGCTAACAAGCCATCTTGATGGTTAATACAAGTGTACAAAGAAGTAACGTCACACGTAACAATCAAGAAATCTTCCTGTCAAGAGATATTGTCTATTAACTTGAGTACGTCTGTGAAATCTTTAAGATAAGAGGGCAAAGTTCTCACATATTTTTGAAGAAAAATATCTAGATATTCTGAAAGATTGGCTGTAAGTGATCCCACACCTGATATAATAGGCCTACCAGGTGGGTTAGTTAAAGATTTATGATAATGGAATTTTAGGGAATTTGGGCAGTAGATAACTCCTTTCTTTAGCATTAAGTATTCCCTTTTCTTGTGCTCAGTTTAATAGACTTGCTAACTCTTCTGTATATATTTTTGTGGGATAATTTCCTAGATTTTATATGTCTCAGTATCTTGCAAGATGTTATCACACATTTTGTGATAGTCGATGGTATCTAAAATCACTATGCCACCACCCTTATCGGTGGGCTTTATGATTATATCTTCAGTAGTCTTGAGTTCCTTCATTTTTAGTTGTTTTTTAGTCAAATTACTGTATGGTTTATTAATTTTATCTTCAGCCAGGTTTTCAATATACTTTAAAATCAATTTTTCAAATGTCTCTAATACAGGGACCTTATCCTGCTTTGGATAGAAAGTTGATTTCTCTCTTAGGTGGGTATGTACATAATCGTTTTCTTTGATTAAAGTATTGTCTGCTAGCCTTTCTATTCCAGACTTTAAAAAACATATTTTCACTGTAAGTTTCCTAATGAATTTGTGTGCATCAATATATGTTCCAAACTTATTTAATCTACTACTCGGGGCAAAGGATAATCCTCTACTCAGTATTTCCTCATGATCTTTCTTTATAGGTTGTTTACTGAGATTAAAAATACCCAAATTAGGGCTTGGTTTATTTAGAACCGTGATTTTTTTTGTCTCCTACTCCCTCCTCTCTTTCCTCTCTGTCTGAAGCTCTTCTTTTTCTTATATCTCTTTGCGGTAATGGACTTTGAAGTGCACTTGGGCCATGTCCTAAAACAGAGGATGTAATAGGATTACTTTCTTCACTGTTTTGATAATTCTGTAGTGGTGCAAACCTATTTGGTATCCTCCAGTCTCTACTGGAGTGATGATTAGAGTTATACCTAGAAAATGCTTGTAGACTATTATGGGCTCTATTTTCAAATTTTTGGTGATAATTATCCCTAGAATTTGTTTCTTTGCTATTTTGAAGTCTACCGTTACTCTGATAAGACTGATTATAATAATGTGTGTGATCAAATATTTTCTAGATACAGATGATACTCTAGAATTGAGCAAAGAATATTCCTAATGGAATAGATACATTTTTTATTATCACATAATTTTTTTAGTTAAAAATATGTCCCAAATTGATCTTAAAGGTAATAAATTGAATGGATTTTTTCCATGTTTGACCTGTAAGTCGTGTGAACACTCAAAGAAGCTAATAGAATTTAAATCTAATATTACAGGGAAATCTTTTAAGATCAAAGACTTGATCAGATGTTCAGATAAATTTGTAATATATGTGATACAATGTCGTTGTGGGAAACAGTTTGTAGGGGCATTCGCGAGCACATATGGTCTATTGAAAAACATAATTTAGACAGAAATAAAGACCTCCCTATACCTAGACATTTCGCTACGTGTAGTAGTAATCTAGATCACTTTTCCTTTATCGGTATAGAAAAACATAAGAGAAATTGGAGAGGTGGTAATGCACAAATGGAACTCCTAAAAAAGGAGACCAAATGGATTTTTGAGCTAAAGTCTTTACAACCCAATGGGCTTAATTTAGGTTTTGATATAGGGTGTTTTCTAAGAGAGTAAATATAAATGTAACATTTAGATAAGTTCCCCTATGATTATTTGAGATATTTAACGGAACTACTGTATGGTTATTCCGATTGGATATCCTTTTTGGTCATATTAGACAAATAATTTGCATCTATATGTGGCTATTATTCTTATTATACTTCATTTCTGTATAAAATATCCCTCACTTATGATCAATTAATCTATTCATTAATTTTTTATTTTTTTTAAATATTTGTTTCCAAACAATAGATTGATTTTTAAATAATAAATAGATTGATTTTTTTATACGAATAATTGTTTTTTTATTTTTTTATTGTTGAAAAAGACATATATTTCTCTTGTTAAGTGTATCCAGTCCACGGATCATCCATTACTTGTGGGATATTCTCCTTCCCAACAGGAAGTTGCAAGAGGATCACCCACAGCAGAGCTGCTATATAGCTCCTCCCCTCTTTGCCATATCCAGTCATTCTCTTGCAACTCTCAACAAAGATGGACGTAGTAAGAGGAGAGTGGTGTATTATAGTTAGTTTTTTAACTACAATCAAAAGTTTGTTATTTTTAAATGGTACCGGAGTGTACTGTTTCATCTCAGGCAGCATTAGAAGAAGAATCTGCCTGTGATTTCTATGATCTTAGCAGAAGTAACTAAGATCCATGGCTGTTCTCACATATTCTGAGGAGTGAGGTAACTTCAGAGAGGGAATGTCGTGCAGGTTTTCCTGCAATAAGGTATGTGCAGTTAACATATTTCTAGGGATGGAATTTGCTAGAAAAATGCTGCTGATACCGGATTAATGTAAGTTAAGCCTTAAATGCAGTGATAGCGACTGGTATCAGGCTTATTAACAGAGATACATACTCTTATAAAAGTGTAATATAAAACGTTTGCTGGCATGTTAATTGTTTTTATATATGTTTGGTGACAAAACTTATTGGGGCCTAGTTTTTTTCCACATGGCTGGCTTGATTTTTGCCTAGAAACAGTTTCCTGAAGCTTTCCACTGTTGCAATATGAGTGGGAAGGGCCTATTTTAGTGCTTTTCTGTGCAGATAAAAATACTGACAGAGACATTCAGCTTCCCTCTGCATGATACAGGACATCTCTGAAGGGCTCAAAAGGCTTCAAAGTCGTGTTTGAGGAGGGTAACAATCACAGTAGACTGTGGCAGTTGTTGTGACTGTTTAAAAAACGTTTTTGTCATTTATTATTCTGTTTTTGTTATTAAGGGGTTAATCATCCATTTGCAAGTGGGTGCAATGCCCCTCTGACTTGTTACATACACTGTAAACATTTTGTTAGTGTAACTGCCTTTTTTCACTGTTATTTCAAATTTTGTCAAAATTTGTTTCTCTTAAAGGCACAGTAACGTTTTTTTATATTGCTTGTTAACTTGCTTTAAAGTGTTTTCCAAGCTTGCTAGTCTCATTGCTAGTCTGTACAAACATGTCTGAAACAGAGAATACTTGTTCATTATGTTTAAAAGCCATGGTGGAGCCCCATAGGAGAATGTGTACTAAATGTATTGATTTCACCTTAAACAGTAAAGATCAGTCTTTATCTATAAAAGAATTGTCACCAGAGGGGTCTGTCGAGGGGGAAGTTATGCCGACTAACTCTCCCCACGTGTCGGACCCTTCGCCTCCCGCTCAAGGGACGCACGCTAATATGGCGCCAAGTACATCAGGGACGCCCATAGCGATTACTTTGCAGGACATGGCTGCAATCATAAATAATACCCTGTCAGAGGTATTATCCAGATTGCCTGAATTGAGAGGCAAGCGGGATAGCTCTGGGGTTAGACGAGATACAGAGCGCGTAGATGCTGTAAGAGCCATGTCTGATACTGCGTCACAATATGCAGAACCTGAGGACGGAGAGCTTCAGTCTGTGGGTGACGTCTCTGAATCGGGGAGACCTGATTCAGAGATTTCTAATTTTAAATTTAAGCTTGAGAACCTCCGTGTATTGCTTGGGGAGGTATTAGCTGCTCTGAATGACTGTGACACAATTGCAGTGCCAGAGAAATTGTGTAGGCTGGATAAATACTATGCAGTGCCGGTGAGTACTGATGTTTTTCCAATACCTAAAAGGCTTACAGAAATTATTAGTAAGGAGTGGGATAGGCCCGGTGTGCCCTTTTCCCCACCTCCTATATTTAGAAAAATGTTTCCATTAGATGCCACTACACGGGACTTATGGCAGACTGTCCCTAAGGTGGAGGGAGCAGTTTCTACTTTAGCAAAGCGTACCACTATCCCGGTTGAGGACAGTTATGCTTTTTCAGATCCAATGGATAAAAAATTAGAGGGTTACCTTAAGAAAATGTTTATTCAACAAGGTTTTATTTTACAGCCCCTTGCATGCATTGCGCCTGTCACTGCTGCGGCGGCATTCTGGTTTGAGGCCCTGGAAGAGGCCATCCATACAGCTCCATTGACTGAAATTGTTGACAAGCTTAGAACTCTTAAGCTAGCTAACTCTTTTGTTTCTGATGCCATTGTTCATTTGACTAAACTAACGGCTAAGAATTCCGTATTCGCCATCCAGGCGCGTAGGGCGCTATGGCTCAAATCCTGGTCAGCTGATGTGACTTCAAAGTCTAAATTACTCAACATTCCTTTCAAGAGGCAGACCTTATTCGGGTCTGGTTTGAAAGAAATTATTGCTGACATTACTGGAGGTAAGGGTCATACCCTTCCTCAGGACAGGGCCAAATCAAAGGCCAAACAGTCTAATTTTCGTGCCTTTTCGAAATTTCAAGGCAGGTGCAGCATCAACTTCCTCTGCTTCAAAACAAGAGGGAACTTTTGCGCAATCCAAGCAGGCCTGGAAACCTAACCAGTCCTGGAACAAGGGCAAGCAGGCCAGAAAGCCTGCTGCTGCCTCTAAGACAGCATGAAGGAGCGGCCCCCTATCCGACAACGTATCTAGTAGGGGGCAGACTCTCTCTCTTCGCCCAGGCGTGGGCAAGAGATGTTTAGGATCCCTGGGCGTTGGAGATCATATCTCAGGGATATCTTCTGGACTTCAAAGCTTCTCCTCCACAAGGGAGATTTCACCTTTCAAGATTATCTGCAAACCAGATAAAGAAAGAGGCATTCCTAAGCTGCGTACAAGATCTCCTTGTAATGGGAGTGATCCATCCAGTTCCGTGGACGGAACAAGGACAGGGGTTTTATTCAAATCTGTTTGTGGTTCCCAAAAAAGAGGGAACCTTCAGACCAATTTTTGATTTAAAGATCCTAAACAAATTCCTCAGAGTTCCGTCATTCAAGATGGAAACTATTCGAACCATTTTACCCATGATCCAAGAGGGTCAGTACATGACCACAGTGGACTTAAAGGATGCCTACCTTCACATTCCGATTCACAAGAATCATCATTAGTTCCTGAGGTTTGCCTTTCTAGACAGGCATTACCAATTTGTAGCTCTTCCATTCGGGTTGGCTACAGCCCCAAGAATTTTTACAAAGGTTCTGGGCTCACTTCTGGCGGTCCTAAGACCGCGAGGCATAGCGGTGGCTCCTTACCTGGACGATATCCTGATACAGGCGTCAAGCTTTCAAATTGCCAAATCTCATACAGAGATAGTTCTGGCATTCCTGAGGTCGCATGGGTGGAAAGTGAACGAAGAAAAGAGTTCTCTATCTCCTCTCACAAGGGTTTCCTTCCTAGGGACTCTAATAGATTCTGTAGAAATGAAAATTTACCTGACGGAGTCCAGGTTATCAAAACTTCTAAATGCTTGCCGTGTTCTTCACTCCATTCCGCGCCCCACGGTGGCTCAGTGCATGGAAGTAATCGGCTTAATGGTAGCGGCGATGGACATAGTGACATTCGCGCCTGCATCTCAGACCGCTGCAATTATGCATGCTCAGTCAGTTGAATGGGGATTACACAGATTTGTACCCTCTACTAAATCTGGATCAGGAAACCAGAGATTCTCTTCTCTGGTGGTTATCTCGGGCCCATCTGTCCAAGGGTATGACTTTCGCAGACCAGATTGGACAATTGTAACAACAGATGCCAGCCTTCTAGGTTGGGGTGCAGTCTGGAACTCCCTGAAGGCTCAGGGTTCATGGACTCAGGAGGAGAAACTCCTCCCAATAAATATTCTGGAGTTAAGAGCAATATTCAATGCTCTTCTGGCTTGGCCTCAGCTAGCAACACTGAGGTTCATCATATTTCAGTCGGACAACATCACGACTGTGGCTTCCATCAACCATCAAGGGGGAACCAGGAGTTCCCTAGCGATGTCAGAAGTCTCCAAGATAATTTGCTGGGCAGAGACTAACTCTTGCCACCTGTCAGCGATCCATATCCCAGGTGTAGAGAACTGGGAGGCGGATTTTCTAAGTCGTCAGACTTTTCATCCGGGGGAATGGGAACTCCATCCGGAGGTGTTTGCTCAATTGGTTCTCCGTTGGGGCAAACCAGAATTGGATCTCATGGCGTCTTGCCAGAACGCCAAGCTTCCTTGTTACGGATCCAGGTCCAGGGACCCAGAAGCGGCACTGATAGATGCTCTAGCAGCGCCTTGGTTCTTCAACCTGGCTTATGTGTTTCCACCGTTTCCTCTGCTCCCTCGTCTGATTGCCAAAATCAAACAGGAAAGAGCATCGGAGATATTGATAGCGCCTGCGTGGCCACGCAGGACCTGGTATGCAGACCTAGTGGACATGTCATCCTTTCCACCATGGACTCTGCCTCTGAGACAAGACCTTCTAATACAAGGTCCTTTCAATCATCCGAATCTACTTTCTCTGAGACTGACTGCATGGAGATTGAACGCTTGATCCTATCAAAGCGTGGCTTCTCCGAGTCAGTAATTGATACCTTAATACAGGCACGAAAGCCTGTCACCAGGAAAATTTACCACAAGATATGGCGTAAATATCTTCATTGGTGTGAATCCAATTATTACTCATGGAGTAGGGTTAGGATTCCTAGGATATTGTCCTTCCTCCAAGAGGGTTTGGACAAAGGATTATCAGCTAGTTCTTTAAATGGACAGATTTCTGCTCTGTCTATTCTTTTACACAAGCGTCTGGCAGAAGTTCCAGACGTTCAGGCATTTTGTCAGGCTTTAGTTAGAATTAAGCCTGTGTTTAAACCTGTTGCTCCTCCATGGAGCTTAAACTTGGTTCTTAAAGTTCTTCAAGGGGTTCCGTTTGAACCCCTTCATTCTATTGATATCAAACTTCTTTCACGGAAAGTTCTTTTTCTGATGGCTATTTCCTCGGCTCGAAGAGTCTCGGAGTTATCTGCCTTACATTGTGATTCTCCTTATCTGATCTTTCATTCAGATAAAGTTGTTCTGCGTACAAAACCTGGGTTTTTACCTAAGGTGGTTTCTAACAAGAATATCAATCAAAAGATTGTTGTTCCATCATTATGTCCTCATCCTTCTTCAAAGAAGGAACGTCTTTTGCATAATCTAGACATAGTCCGTGCCTTGAAGTTTTACTAACAGGCTACTAAAGATTTTCGCCAAACATCTAACCTGTTTGTTGTTTACTCTGGACAGAGGAGAGGTCAGAAGGCCTCGGCAACCTCTATTTCTTTTTGGCTTCGGAGTATAATCCGTTTAGCCTATGAGACTGCTGGACAGCAGCCTCCTGAAAGGATTACAGCTCATTCTACTAGAGCTGTGGCTTCCACCTGGGCCTTTAAAAATTAGGCCTCTGTTGAACAGATTTGCAAGGCTGCAACTTGGTCTTCCCTTCATACTTTTTCCAAATTTTACAAATTTGATACTTTTGCTTCTTCGGAGGCTGTTTTTGGGAGAAAGGTTCTACAGGCAGTGGTTCCTTCTGTTTAAGTTCCTGCCTTGTCCCTCCCATCGTCCGTGTACTTTAGCTTTGGTATTGGTATCCCACACGTAATGGATGATCCGTGGACTGGATACACTTAACAAGAGAAAACATAATTTATGCTTACCTGATAAATTTATTTCTCTTGTAGTGTATCCAGTCCACGGCCCGCCCTGTCCTTTTCAGGCAGGTCTAAATTTTAATTAAACTACAGTCACCACTGCACCCTATGGTTTCTCCTTTCTCGGCTTGTTTCGGTCGAATGACTGGATATGGCAGTGAGGGGAGGAGCTATATAGCAGCTCTGCTGTGGGTGATCCTCTTGCAACTTCCTGTTGGGAAGGAGAATATCCCACAAGTAATGGATGATCCGTGGACTGGATACACTACAAGAGAAATAAATTTATCAGGTAAGCATAAATTATGTTTTTTATTATTTTTTCCTTTTTTTTGAAATTATGAATTTACAAATATGTTTTTTAACCATTAATCTCAAATCAATGTTTATGATGTACGATATATAATACTGGCTCATAGTGACAATGTTGTATTGGTCTATATAAATGCCTTTTAATTATGACGCTGTATTGTATTTCATTTATTTTTATTATTTATTCCTCTAATAGTCAGTTGCGGCTTATTATTGTTGTTAAAATATTATTGCAGATTGTGCTAGTTACTTCGTGTATCTGTTATGATCCTCACATATTTAGAATTTAATTGTCTTTGTATGTGTAAGATGCACCCCATTGCAGGAACCAATGAGAAAAAGTGATTTGGTTTTAAAGTCCTGTCTATGTTACCATCTGGAGCTTGACAAAGGCCCTGTACGGGCTGAAACGTGTTGCTCCACCCACCAGCTGGTATCCACATGTTCCTGACCAGCTTCCGTTGTTTGCTAGATCCCCAGAGCAAGTTGGTATACCCTGTATCGATCCTAAAAGAAAAAGGGAATCTCCAGTACTATTACGGCTTACAGAGGGTCTTAGCTCAAATTCCTTGTTGACAGAAAGAGGAACAATCTTCAACTTCAGAGAATCATTCCGGTGTAAGTAAGAGTGTACACCTTATATGTGGTTCTCTTTCTGCTTTTGATTTGGGATCATTCTCATTTCAGCTTCTCCTAACTCCAAGGGAAAACTTGCCGTTGTTTGGATTTCCAGTGACTGTAACCGGACCCTTCTGTTTATATCGCATGTGATTGTGAATGTTTATATGATTATCGGATCATCTTTGGATGCTGTATGTCTAGCATTTAATACGCCTGATCAACTTATTTTTTTGCTGTTTTTAATTGTTGTTATTCTTTTATTTAATTTTTGTGTTAAATTCATATAAAATATTTTTTATATTTAATAAATATCTTTTTTTATTACTATATTCAGTATTGTATAGGCCTTTCTGTCACTGATGAGTTACTATTATTGATACATCTGACATATATTCGATACATATATAATAGCTATTCAATTGTGTTAGCAACACTGTATCACTTTTTAGTCACTATTTTAAGCTATGTTTACAGCGCTGTGGGTTTAAGTATCCTTCTCTTTTCGATTGTGATCTTGAATATGGATTTTGGATTAGTGTGATTCCCCTTACCATATTTTTTCATGAGGATAAGGCGGTCCTTCGTACTAAAGTGGGATTTCTTCCCAAAGTGGTATCGGATCGCAGCATCAATCAAGAAATTGTTGTTCCTTCTATTTGTCCAAATCCTTCTTCTCAGAAGGAATGTCTGTTACACAACCTGGATGTTGTGCGTGCTCTAAAATTTTATCTACAAGCTACTAAAGATTTTAGGCAGTCTACTACCTTGTTTGTTGTTTTTGCAGGTAAGCGTAAGGGTCAGAAGGCCACTTCTACTGTTCTTTCTCTCTGGTTGAGAAGTGTTATCCAATTGGCATATGAGACAGCTGGACAACAGACTCCTAAGAGAATTACGGCTCTTTCCACTAGGGCTGTCTCTTCATCCTGGGCTTTCAAAGATTAAGCATCTGTGGAGCAAATCTGCAAGGCGGCCACTTGGCCCTCTTGGAATACTTTTCCAAATTCTACGAATTTGATACTTTTGCCTCAGCTGAGGCTTTTTTTGGGAGAAAAGTTCTTCAAGCGGTGGTGCCTTCGGTTTAGGTCCGCCTGTCTTATTCTCCCTCCCTTTCATTCTGTGTCCTCTAGCTTGGGTATTGGGTCCCACTAGTATTTGGAATGAAATTGTGGACTCTCCATGCTATAAGAAAGAAAACAAAATTTATGCTTACCTGATACATTTCTTTCTTTCCGGGCATGGAGAGTCCACAACCCGCCCTTAATACATTTAAGACTGCAAATAATTTGGTATAAACCTCAGACACCTCTATACCCTTGTGTTATCCTCTTTTTCCATTTTCCTTCAGCCGAATGTCTGGGGATTATGGGTAAGGGAAGTGACACTTAACAGCTCTGCTGGGGTGCTCTTTGCCCCCTCCTGCTGGCCAGGAGTTGAATTCCCACTAGTAATTACAATGAAATTGTGGACTCTCCATGCCCGGAAAGAAATACATTTATCAGGTAAGCATACATTTTGTTTTTGTGTAGCAAAACAATGGTAGATCCTTTATATTGGTTGGTTCAAAGGATAATTTTCATTACCACTTTGTGAGAATATGGATTGAGCTGCCAGTTGTTTACAACAACCCTGTGTCTTATAGAGTTTTTCAGAAAAGCCAAAACAGAGACGGCAGCGATGCAAGGATCATACTAAACTGGACATTAACCTGCTTACTGGTGAAGAGCGGGTACCGGCAGTGAACAAGGAAACAGGACACAGGGTAAAATTCATTTTGATCATTTTTATCAGCTCCTGGGAGTAAAAAGAAATAAATATTAGCAATAAATTGCATGTGTTAAAAAAAACTATTAAAGCATACACACTGGTAGTTCAAAATCTGATGAGCGCTATTTAAGGGGCCATTATAGTGGGAAAACTACATTCTATTTCTGGTCTTAAGCAGAAACTGTCATGTTGTGCAACTACTGCTTCTGATTGGGTCAGTGACCGTGTCTACTCTGAGCCACCAGTTCTCAGTGGCTGCAGAGCAGGTTTAAACACATAGCAGGGTCGCTAGTAACAAATTAGAGCATGTCTTTAACATTATAATTTAACTAGTAAAATATCAGCAACTACTGGCATTTTGGTTTTTTTTTAAATCTTCATAAAACATGTAATTTTTGTTATTATTTTTTTATTTTATTTTATAAGCAACTTCCATAAAGCACAGTATTGAGTTTATTCCTCTCCTTAATTAATTTACAAACTTCAATAGTCATGCCTTTCTGTGGGGAATCCCTGATTCATTTTGATATAGACTACATGATTATTACACATTTGACCTGTTATGAGATATTTGTTTTGATGGTACCATTAAAAGGCCATGATACCCAAATGTTGAAACACTTGAAAGTAATGCAGCAAAGCTGTAAAAAGCGGACTAGAAAATATCACCTGAACATCTCTATGTAAAAAAGAAAGATATTTTACATCAAAATGTCCTAAGTATTCACACCCCATTGTAAAGCAAATCAGTATGTCTGTCCCGGGACAGGTCAGGGAGTGAGCATCATGCACACTCATCTTATTTCCCTATTCAGTTTAAGGAAGTTTACTATGAAATCTCATGAGAGTTAAGTGAGATCACAATAAGAGTTCATGACCTCAGCACTGTTGCTGCTGATTGACTGCTGTTCATTTCTTCATTATTTTTTTTTACCTGCAGCTGGACAGCAGCTGAAGTATAACTTTTTACACAGAACTTACTCTGGTGAGCTGAGGAAATTGTGAGGTAAAATATCTTCCTTTTTTACATAGAGATGTTCAGGTGATATTTTCCTGTCAGCTTTTTACAGTTATACTGCATCACTTTCAATTGTTTTAGCATATGAGTATTATGTCACTTTAAGTACTCCCACAAAAAAAGCCCTGTGTGTGTATATCCTCAATGCATTAGAAATTGAGGATTCTGGTCCTCTTGATACTAAATCTAAATGTTTAGATAAGGTCTTTAAATCCCCTGTAGTTATTCCAGAAGTTTTTCCTGTTCCTGGTGCTATTTCTGAAGTAATTTCCAGGGAATGGAATAAATTGGGTAATTCATTTACTCCTTCTAAATGTTTTAAGCAATTATATCCTGTGCCGTCTGACAGATTAGAGTTTTGGGACAAAATCCCTAAAGTTGATGGGGCTATCTCTACCCTTGCTAAACGTACTACTATTCCTACGGCAGATGGTACTTCCTTTAAGGATCCTTTAGATAGGAAAATTGAATCCTTTCTAAGAAAAGCTTATTTGTGTTCAGGTAATCTTCTTAGACCTGCTATATCTTTGGCAGATGTTGCTGCAGCTTCAACTTTTTGGTTGGAAATTTTAGCGCAACAAGTAACAGATCATGATTCTCATAACATTATTATTCTTCTTCAACATGCTAATAATTTTATCTGTGATGCCATTTTTGATATTATCAGAGTTGATGTCAGGTTTATGTCTCTAGCTATTTTAGCTAGAAGAGCTTTATGGCCTAAAACTTGGAATGCTGATATGTCTTCTAAATCGACTCTACTTTCCCTTTCTTTCCAGGGTAATAAATTATTTGGTTCTCAGTTGGATTCTATTATCTCAACTGTTACTGGTGGGAAAGGAACTTTTTTACCACAGGATAAAAAATCTAAGGGTAAAAACAGGGCTAATAATCGTTTCCGTTCCTTTCGTTTCAACAAAGAACAAAAGCCTGATCCTTCATCCTCAGGAGCAGTTTCAGTTTGGAAACTATCTCCAGTCTGGAATAAATCCAAGCCTTCTAGAAAAGCAAAGCCAGCTTCTAAGTCCACATGAAGGTGCGGCCCTCATTCCAGCTCAGCTGGTAGGGGGCAGATTACGTTTTTTCAAAGAAATTTGGATCAATTCTGTTCACAATCTTTGGATTCAGAACATTATTTCAGAAGGGTACAGAATTGGTTTCAAGATAAGACCTCCTGCAAAGAGATTCTTTCTTTCCCGTGTCCCAGTAAACCCAGCGAAAGCTCAAGCATTTCTGAAATGTGTTTCAGATCTAGAGTTGGCTGGAGTAATTATGCCAGTTCCAGTTCTGGAACAGGGGCTGGGGTTTTATTCGAATCTCTTCATTGTACCAAAGAAGGAGAATTCCTTCAGACCAGTTCTGGATCTAAAAATATTGAATCGTTATGTAAGGATACCAACATTCAAAATGGTAACTGTAAGGACTATCCTGCCTTTTGTTCAACAAGGGCATTATATGTCTACAATAGATTTACAGGATGCATATCTGCATATTCCGATTCATCCAGTGCACTATCAGTTTCTGAGATTCTCTTTCCTAGACAAGCATTACCAGTTTGTGGCTCTGCCGTTTGGCCTAGCAACAGCTCCAAGAATTTTTACAAAAGTTCTCGGTGCCCTTCTATCTGTAATCAGAGAACAGGGTATTGTGGTATTTCCTTATTTGGACAATATCTTGGTACTTGCTCAATCTTCACATTTAGCAGAATCTCATACGAATCGACTTTTGTTGTTTCTTCAAAATCATGGTTGGAGGATCAATTCACTAAAAAGTTCGTTGATTCCTCAGACAAGGGTAACCTTTTTGGGTTTCCAGATAGATTCAGTGTCCATGACTCTGTCTTTGACAGACAAGAGACGTCTAAAATTGATTTCAGCTTGTCGAAACCTTCAGTCACAATCATTCCCTTCGGTAGCCTTATGCATGGAAATTCTAGGTCTTATGACTGCTGCATCGGACGCGATCCCCTTTGCTCGTTTTCACATGCGACCTCTTCAGCTCTGTATGCTGAACCAATGGTGCAGGGATTACACAAAGATATCTCAATTAATATCTTTAAAACCGATTGTACGACACTCTCTGACGTGGTGGACAGATCACCATCGTTTAGTTCAGGGGGCTTCTTTTGTTCTTCCGACCTGGACTGTAATTTCAACAGATGCAAGTCTTACAGGTTGGGGAGCTGTGTGGGGGTCTCTGACAGCACAAGGGGTTTGGGAATCTCAGGAGGTGAGATTACCGATCAATATTTTGGAACTCCGTGCAATTTTCAGAGCTCTTCAGTCTTGGCCTCTTCTGAAGAGAGAATCGTTCATTTGTTTTCAGACAGACAATGTCACAACTGTGGCATACATCAATCATCAAGGAGGGACTCACAGTCCTCTGGCTATGAAAGAAGTATCTCGAATTCTGGTTTGGGCGGAATCCAGCTCCTGTCTAATCTCTGCGGTTCATATTCCAGGAATAGACAATTGGGAAGCGGATTATCTCAGTCGCCAAACGTTGCATCCGGGCGAATGATCTCTTCACCCAGAGGTATTTCTTCAGATTGTTCAAATGTGGGAACTTCCAGAAGTAGATCTGATGGCTTCTCATCTAAACAAGAAACTTCCCAGGTATCTGTCCAGATCCCGGGATCCTCAGCCGGAGGCAGTGGATGCATTATCACTTCCTTGGAAGTATCATCCTGCCTATATCTTTCCGCCTCTAGTTCTTCTTCCAAGAGTAATCTCCAAGATTCTGAAGGAATGCTCGTTTGTTCTGCTGGTAGCTCCAGCATGGCCTCACAGGTTTTGGTATGCGGATCTTGTCCGGATGGCCTCTTGCCAACCGTGGACTCTACCGTTAAGACCAGACCTTCTGTCGCAAGGTCCTTTTTTCCATCAGGATCTCAAATCCTTAAATTTAAAGGTATGGAGATTGAACGCTTGATTCTTGGTCAAAGAGGTTTCACTGACTCTGTGATTAATACTATGTTACAGGCTCGTAAATCTGTATCTAGAGAGATATATTATAGAGTCTGGAAGACTTATATTTCTTGGTGTCTTTCTCATCATTTTCCCTGGCATTCTTTTAGAATTCCGAGAATTTTACAGTTTCTTCAGGATGGTTTAGATAAAGGTTTGTCCGCAAGTTCCTTGAAAGGTCAAATCTCTGCTCTTTCTGTTCTTTTTCACAGAAAGATTGCTAATCTTCCTGATATTCATTGTTTTGTACAAGCCTTGGTTCGTATAAAACCTGTCATTAAGTCAATTTCTCCTCCTTGGAGTTTGAATTTGGTTCATGGGGGCTTTGTGGTGGTTATGATTTTTTTGTATAAAGCACAATTATTCCAATTCCTTATTTTTTATGCTTTCGCACTTTTTTCTTATCACCCCACTTCTTGGCTATTCGTTAAACTGATTTGTGGGTGTGGTGAGGGGTGTATTTATAGGCATTTTGAGGTTTGGGAAACTTTGCCCCTCCTGGTAGGAATGTATATCCCATACGTCACTAGCTTATGGACTCTTGCTAATATGAAAGAAATGAATTTATCAGGTAAGTTCTTACATAAATTATGTTTTATTTATAATGACACGGTGAGTCCACGGATCATCATCAATTACTGTTGGGAATATCACTCCTGGCCAGCAGGAGGTGGCAAAGAGCACCACAGCAAAGCTGTTAAGTATCACTTCCCTTCCCACAACCCCCAGTCATTCTCTTTGCCTCTAGTACAAGGAAGAGGTGAAGTAATGAGGTGTCCTGATTAAGATTCTTCTTTCAAGACTTTTTTATTTTGAAGTCTGGGCAAGATTGCTCTGGCCTTCCATCACAATTTGGGTTTAGCTGTACTCCACTGTAGTCTCTTCAGCAGGGCTGTGGCGGCTTTAAAGCAGTTAGGAACTTGTAAAGTGGGCTTTGCTGCGTTTTCCTAACATGTTGCTGCCCTGGTATAGAAAGCCTGAGTAAGCTTACTCCATCTTTCTTTTTACACAGGTCTCTGTGAGGAGCAGCATCCTCTCATACTTTGTGAGTTGTTTGACTGCCGGAAGTCTAGAATGCAGGTAAGTGCCTTTTATCTTCTAAAAGTTGAGAGATTGTGCACTTTATATATTCTGCAACTCTGATTGGGACATTATATACCCTTATATACTTATAGTGACTTTGAGAGACGGTCTGTTTTCTCCTTCAGGGATAGAAGGGGTTAATCAGTATGTAGTTTTTTTTTTCTCCTTAAATTGTTTATTTTTATATAAAAATAAATGACATTTATGCTTATGACATTGCCTAGTCAGGGGGAGGTTTTTTCCTTAGCGGCTGGGAGCGCAGGCTTTATTAAGCTCTGCATACTCGCAGTCCGTTTTTTCTCTCCCTCATGTATCTTCCGTTTCCTAGGGGAGAGGTGTTGGCTAGGTAGTCTGTGCGTTGAGAGGAGGAGTAAACTATGGTATGCAGTTTTTTCTCTCTGAACCAGGTATGTCGCTCTCCCTTGAATTTTAGGAGTCCTGTTGTTTTCGCCTTTTATTTCTCCTCAGAGAGGTAGCGGAAGCGCCATTTTTTTCTGCACTCGGTTCCTGGTCACGTAACTCCTCCTCCTTACTCTGAGATCAGAGCAGTGAGGTTTTCTACCTGCGTGTGCTACGCATTAGTAATACATATCAACATAAAGTATTTAAGGTGTCCTTTTATCTAGGGGATTCAGTACCAGATTTAGAGATCTGAGGAATCCTGCAGTTTTCAATTCTGTCTCCTAAAAGCTTAAAGGGACAGTATTTTAGTAGATTAGTACTTAAAGTCATTACATATGTTATGGGCAGTTTTGTTTAAGACCCTTAAAGTGTCAGTTTTGTGTTTTTAGGAGAACCCTTAGTTCTCCTAAAAGAACCCTTAGTTCTTGTTATAAGCATAGTATAGATAGTATGCTTGTATATATGTTTATATATGCTTATTTGTACTATAAGCCTACTATACTGTACCATAGGCATACCATACCATATAGATTCTGCTTAGTCCTTGACGTTTTATTTTTTGAAGTGAGAAGACAAGTTTTATTTTTTTCTTTTGGTTTGTTTTTGGGTCGGAGTTTAATGTCTGCTCCTATGGACACGTCTGCCTTAAATACTTTTTAGAGTTTTTGTATGAAAATTTTATAGGGAACTTCCTTTTAAATTTTTCTGAGCCCTATGGCGTCACATGCAGTGCCCTGCGATTCCTCTGTCTCCTGGAGGAGTTTATTTGCATACAGAATTACAGCTCTGATTTCCTCTGCGGCTGGTCTGTTTCTCACTGTTTTCAGGAAAAATGCAAGAGGACATTGAATGTTTCAGATAATAGGGTTTCTGCTCCACATGCTGCTGCACAGGTTCACCTTCTTCTAAGTTGAGGGGGATTGCCGGTAGTTTCTGAGGGCGAATTATTAGATTTAGACAGTTTAATTCCTTCATCTGATACTGATGTAGTCTCCTTCAGATTTATGCATCAACACCTCTTGTAATGTTATAGGAGGTTTTAGCTACTCGGACGATACCGACCCACCTGTCGTTGTCAACCTTTGAAGTTTTGTAAACTATATCAGTTCTATTTCCTTCCCTGAGGAAGTATTCTTGACGTGCTATGGGTATTTTCTCAGGAATAGGAGAAGTTGGGGATATCCTTTCCCTGTCTTCTGTCCTTTAAAGGAATCTCCTGTTGCTGTCTATAATGCCTTTATAATGCACAATGTCTTTAGTAGGACTTCCTACTTTAGCTATGAGAACGTTGATCCATGTTGAGTTAGCTAGCTCCTTTTTTTATCTATGGTTTTTTTGTTTGTTGAGAACAATGCCTTGTCTCTTATATTGGCTGTACCAGCCTGCTGGTTTTTATGGCCTAAATCTTGGTAGGTGGGGAAGCCTACCTGTGGCCTTGGGGTACAGCTTAGACTTTATAGTTCTGCAGTTGCAGAGTTAATATTTTATGTTTCCTCTAATCCACGCTTCTGGTGTTTCCTTTTACGGTATTCAACCATAATTTTCCTCTGTCCTTGAGACAGGACCTCCTCTCGGGGAGTGCTAATTCCAGTTCTAGTATGGGGAACGGGTTCTAGATTTTTATCTACTATCTTTTCTCCTTGGTCATGAGGGCTTGTTCAGAACAAACTTAGAATTTATGGTTTCTTTGAAAGGAATCCTCTCAAGTTTCTGAGAAGGACATTTAGTCTAAGGATGTTTTTTTCTGAACAATATATGATTCAGGTATCTTCCGTCCTTGAACAATCTCTCTTCAGCGTTTTTGTCAATTTTCTTTCCCATGGATGGGATTGAATCTGTGGTAGAATCCCCTTATTTGATCTACAAGGGCGATGAATGAACCATTATTTCATTACTGCAGCATGTCTATGTGGCCTAGTGGTTAGCTTGTCGGTCTAGCAAGCTGAAGATCTTGAGTGTGAATCCAGCTGAGGCTACTTGCTTTTATTATCAAGTAGTTTTTATTGAGAATCACTTTTACAGCAAGTCACAGTTGGGTACAAAATGGTTACATCCTGTATATCCAGAATCTTGTTCTATGCTGATCCAGTGACCTCTGAGGCTACTTGCGTTTAACCCACTTCCTTCAGATCTTCAGAAGCCTAAGTTGGCCATGTCTGGTCATTACATGGATGGGAGACCTCCTGGGTTCGTCGAAGGATGAGGTCTCATAGTGGTCAAATAATGAAGGAATTTTTCCTTTTCCTCTCTCTGCAGTGCTATGTCCAGCCAATGGCAAGCTCTTTTGCTGCAGTGGGATTTTTTTCCATTGGTTGTTTCCATAATAGGAAGATCTCTCAGTTCTATCTCAGAGAATGGATTTTGTTTCGTTCGAATATAGTCACCTTTCTGTAGTGTTTTTTTCAGGATTTTCTGTCTCAGGGTGTGTACTTCTGGAGACATCCCTGGGTAAGGTGACCATGGGCATCAACCTGCTGTCTGATAAGCAGCCTGGGGAGTGGAGAGCGAGATTTCAAGCCTCTGATGGCTGGACCTCAGTAGTTGTTGGTGTGTTCTTTTACCATGCTGGAGGCGTGGATTGTTCAGAGGGCGGAGGCTCACACTGGCTGTCTGTCGTCCTCTTGCCAGCGGAGGACATTCTGTCTGTCATCCTCTTGTCAGGGGAGGACATTCAGGAATTGGAATTATGATCAGTCAGATGTTTCATCTCAGGTAGTGTTTTCCCATCCAGGGTTTTCTCTAGATAGACCCTTTGATTGGGGAAGCTCTGGAATTGGCTCATTTTTGATAGCCAAATTTACTAGTTTGGTTCATGGTCAAGTGATCCGTTGACCACCCTGTTAGATGCCCTGGTGTTTTCTTTTTTTCTCCTTTCACAAATTATTGCTCGTAATCTACAGGAGAGAGCGGCGGGTTTTTATTAGCCCCATACGCGGCATCGCAGGATTTGGGTTGCAGACCTACTGAAAATGCAGTCTCTCCTCTTTGGAGTCTTCCTCTGAGGAAGGACTTTCTGATCCAGAATCCTTCCTTCATCTTAATTTCGTTGCTGAAGTTGGAGATTAGACATTTAGTTTTGTGTAAACGCTGTTTTTTCTTCGTTGGTCATTTAGATCATGACTCAGAAGAGATTGCTATAGGTTATGGCGTAAATTTATATTTGTTGAAAATCCAAGAGTTCTTTTTGAGGTAGCTCTGGATCCTAGAAATTTTATCCTTCTCCAAGATGGTCTGGAGAAGGGTTTGTTAGTCAATTTCCCTGAAGGGTTTGATTTTCTTCAAACCATCTGTGGTAACATGATGGTCAGCTTAGCTGTATAGCAAGAGGATATTCGCAGTTTGAAGCCAGCTGCAGCAACTTGCACCTTGTCTTGTTTTCGCAAGCCTATCTTTAATTTTGCTAAGCGTCTGGCGGATGTGCCAGGTGTGCAATCTCTTGTCCGGCCCTGGTTTAGTATCAGGTCTGTATTAAGTCTGTTGTTCCACCTTGGATTCTTAACTTTGTTCTTAAGATGTTACAACGGGCTCTGTTTGAGCCTATGCATTCCATTCATATTAAGTTATTTTCTGGGAATTCCTTCTGCTCGGAGAGTCTCTGAACTCTCGATTCTGCTGTGTGATTCTCCTTATGTTATACTCAGCAGATAAGACAGTTCCCTGTACCAAGTTTGGTTTTCTTCCTAAGGTTGTTTTGGACAAGTTTATTATCAAAAGTGTGTTGTTCCTTCGCTCTGTCCTAATCCTTCTCATAAGGAATGTTTATTTCACAACTGGAAAGTTGTGCATGCTCTTAAAAGTTCTTTTTGCAAGCTTCGAAGGCCTTTTGTCAGTCTTCCGCTTTTGGTTGTTTTTTCCGGACAAGAACTGGCTGTGGCTCAACACACAAACAGAGTAGTAAGCACAGAGCCATAGGTTTAGAATCCCGAACTGCCCGGTCGAACAGAATGCTTCTCAGACCTTTAAGTCAAATGTGAGGGTCAGTAGGCTTCTGCCACTTCTCCTTTTCTCTGGTTGAGTGGTATTATTCGTTTGGCTTATGAGATTGCTTTATAGCAACCTACTGAGAGAATCATAGCTAATTCCACGAAAGCTGTTTCATCTTCATTTAAAAAATGAAGCTTCTGTGGAACAGAATTGCACGGCTGCAACTTGGTCATTTTTGCATACTTTTTCCAAATTCTATAAAATAGATTCTTTTGCCTCGGCTGAGGCTTCTTTTGGGAGAAGGTTGATCAAGCTGTGGTGCCTTCTGTTTAGGTTGCCTGTCTTGTCACTCCCTCACCATCTGCGTCCTCTAGCTTGTGTATTGATTCCCAACAGTAATTGATGATGATCCATGTACTCACCGTGTCATTAGAAAACGAAATGTATGCCCTGTTTTTCAGACAGGTTTTTGTTATATAAACCTCAGGCACCTCTGCACCTTGTGTTATTTCCTTTCTCTCCTTTTCCTTTGGTCAAATGACTGGGGGTTGTGGGAAGGGGAGTGATACTTAACAGCTTTGCTGTGGTGCTCGTTACCTCCTCCTGCTGGCCAGGAGTGATATTCCCAACAGTAATTGATGATGATCCGTGGACTCACCGTGTCAAGAAAGAAAGAAATGTATCAGGTAAGCATAAATTTTGTTATATATATATATAATGAACAATAAACAGTGAAGTCCCAGGATTTTTTAAATTAGTGTCAAAATTGAATTGCTCCCCTTATTAAGAACATTATATTTTGACACTGATTCGAAAAATACTGGGACTTCACTGTTAATTGTTCATTTTATACTTGGAGTGTTAGCTCGGGTGGATGGCCCTGGAAGGCAGATTCACATAAAATATATATATATATATATATATATATATACACATACACACACACAATATGATATATATATATATATATATATATTGTGTTTGTGTGTGTGTGTGTATATATATATATATATATGTGTGTGTGTTTTCTGTGTGTTGTTTATAATGTTTGTAATGCTTCCCTGCGGACCTGTCACCCAGCCTGTTCAGGGGTTAACTGCCTGGGTTTCTGGGAACCGTGCAGCCGTCTGTCAGTGTTCAGGGCTGTGGAGTTAACATTGGCTTAGGATGTGTACCCAGTCCAGTCTGTGAGTGCCGTCCATTCCTGTGTTTTGTATTTACATAGGAGAGGTTACAAAAGCCTGTGTCTAGGGATGGGCAAATGTGTTTATATCCGAATTCAAATGTTAGAACGAATGTTATTGTAGAAATTCGATTTACATAATAGAATGTTAAGAACGAATATTCTAAAAAATTCGAATTTTATTTACAGTTTTCGAATGTCACATTCGAATTCGAATGTCACATTCGAATTTGAAGTTACATTCGAATATCACATTTGAATTCGAATATTACATTAAAAATACACAATTGTAGACTAGAAACACTATTTGGAATGTCACATTCAAATAGAATATCACCTTCCAATCGAATGTGACATTCGAATTCGAATATTACATTTATAAAACACAATATTAGACTAGAAATACTATTTCAAATATGAATGTCACATTCAAATTCTAATATTACATTTTCGAAATTGAATGAATACATAGCTAAACATTCTATTATTCGAATGAATATTTTCGAATTTTATTGAAAAATTTGAAAACGAAAATTCGAAAATAGGTTAGAATGTTATATTAACATTCGAAATTCGATAAGAACGAACGAATGTATCAAAATTCGTTTTAAATTTCGAATTTTTAGAAACATTTGCCCATCCCTACCTGTGTCACCCTGGGAGGTTCCCAGTTGGTTTGTTTGGAAGTATGCATTTTGTAGGTGCTGGTTTAGGGTCCCAGGAAGGGGGAGACCTTGACGTGGTCCTGGGCTTGATCCTTTGGCACCAAATGTAACTGACTTCCCCCAGTTTTGCTTTTAAACATTACTGAGTATCTGCTAGCGAGTGCCAGGTTTTCTGTGTGTTATGTATGTGTGTGTGTGTGTATGTATGTATGTGTATATATATATATATATATATATACACACACAGTATATATAAACAACATATTTTTAAATGCTGCAAAAAAATTGCCTGCATAAAACACCTATGCTTTTATATTAAAATTTAGATCTTAGTCACACAATATGGCCATATTCTGCTTAGCCAGTCACCAACTTACAAGGTGTCCCAATGTTTACTGACCTTAACACTACAGTACTTTGCCTTTATGGGCTGAATCATTCCTGCTTTTCTTTTTAGAATAGATTGAGACTCCCTGGCTTTATATACACAACTCCATTACACTGCCATGAGTACACCTTAGCTTGAGTGGGGTGCTTTAACCAATGGAAGATGGTCAGTCTCCCTTTTTTTAAAATAAAAATCCACAAAGTTTGCTTTAGCCTTGGTTTATTCTGTATGCCATGATTAGGTGATCAGTTTCCACAGTGTTGCATCCTTACTTTTTCATTTTTATTTTTATGAAGAAATTCTAGTTTGAATTTAAAATGTTCTAGTTTTTTTTCAGATTATTGCTTTCTTTTGAGTTGGGATTATTGTGTTGATACATATTGTAAAGCAGCATGTGCGGCAGTATTCCAATAAATCTTTATTTTTTTTGGACAATGAAATCTGGATCACAAAATCCTGAGATTCTTCCTTTGTTTTTTGTTTTGTTTTTTCCATGTGTTTAAAAATTTAATAAACATTCTTAGATCACAGGCCGTACAAAAACATGCTGTGGACCTGATTTGGCCCCTGGGCTGTAGTTTGCTTTTCCCAGTGTATGTAAAATTGTGAATTTAATAGAAACCTCTTTGCTTTCTTCTGTTAAGTGTGATCAGTCCACGGGTCATCATTACTTGTGGGATATTAACTGCTCCCCTACAGGAAGTGCAAGAGGATTCACCCAGCAGAGTTGCTATATAGCTCCTCCCCTCTACGTCACCTCCAGTCATTCTCTTGCACCCAACGACTAGATAGGATGTGTGAGAGGACTATGGTGATATATTTAGTTTTTATATCTTCAATCAAAAGTTTGTTATTTTATAATAGCACCGGAGTGTGTTATTCCTTCTCTGGTAGAATTTGAAGAAGAATCTACCTGAGTTTTTCTATGATTTTAGCCGGAGTAGTTAAGATCATATTGCTGTTTCTCGGCCATCTGAGGAGAGGTAAACTTCAGATCAGGGGACAGCAGGCAGATTAATCTGCAAAGAGGTATGTAGCAGTTTATTATTTTCTGACATGGAATTGATGAGAAAATCCTGCCATACCGTTATAATGTAAACTCAGCCTTGAATGCAGTAGATGTAGCTGATATCAGGCTGTCATGTATGTATATTTTACACTTCAGTTTTCTGGGAAATGGTACTTCTCTGGCTTTTAAACTGTATACATAGACTTAACCTATTTTGCAGGGACTTGCAATAGGTTTTAAATGACAATTATTGAGGTAAAACGTTTTTTTGCTGGCATGTAAAAACGTTTTTTTCTCTGAGGTACTGGGTGAAAAAATGTTTTGGGCACTTTTTTTCCACTTGGCAATAGTTTTGATTTAAATTAGAGCAGTTCACTGATCCCTCTCACTGTTATGTGTGTGGGGGAGGGGCCATTTTGGTGCTTTCACTATGCATCAGAAAAACTCAGTCAGAGGTTCATTTTCTTCCTGCATGTTCCGGTTCATCTCTACAGAGTTCAGGGATCTCAAGAGTCTTTTTTGAGGGAAGTAATCATTCACAGCAGAGCTGTGCTGAGGGTATTGACTGTGATATAAAAAACGTTTATTTGTGTATTTTTTTCTGCTGCCTGGGTTAGTTATCATTTGCTGAGGGGAACAATCCTTTGCTAAAACTGTATATTCTGACAAAGATTGATGCTATAACTTAATTATTTTATCTGTTATAATATTTTCTGTGCTTCTTAAAGGCACAGTTCGTTTTCATATTATTTGTAAATTACTTTGAAAAGTATTTCCAAGTTGCTGTTTATTTGCTAGTGTGTTAAACATGTCTGATTCAGAGGAATATCTCTGTGCTATATGTGTTAATGCCAAAGTGGAGCCCAATAGAAATTTATGTACTAAATGTATTGATGCTACTTTAAAAAATAGTCAATCTGTACAAATTGAACAAATTTCACCAAACAACGAGGAGAGAGTTATGCCGACTAACTCGCCTCACGTGTCAGTACCTGCATCTCCCGCTCAGGAGGTGCGTGATATTGTAGCGCCGAGTGCATCTGGGCGGCCATTACAAATCACATTACAAGATATGGCTACTGTTATGACTGAAGTTTTGGCTAAACTACCAGAACTAAGAGGTAAACGTGATCACTCTGGGATGAGAACAGAGTGCGCTGATAATGCAAGGGCCATGTCTGATACTGCGTCACAGTTTGCAGAACGTGAAGACGGAGAGCTTCATTCTGTGGGTGACGGTTCTGATCCAAATAAACTGGACTCAGACATTTCAAATTTTAAATTTAAGCTTGAGAACCTCCGTGTGTTACTAGGGGAGGTATTAGCGGCTCTGAATGATTGTAACACAGTTGCAATCCCAGAAAAAATGTGTAGGTTGGATAAATATTTTGCGGTACCGACGAGTACTGACGTTTTTCCTATACCTAAGAGACTTACTGACATTGTTACTAAGGAGTGGGATAGACCCGGTGTGCCTTTCTCACCCCCTCCTATATTCAGAAAAATGTTTCCAATAGACGCCGCCACACGGGACTTATGGCAAATGGTCCCTAAGGTGGAGGGAGCAGTTTCTACTTTAGCTAAGCGTACCACTATCCCAGTGGAGGATAGCTGTGCTTTTTCAGATCCAATGGATAAAAAATTAGAGGGTTACCTTAAGAAAATGTTTGTTCAACAAGGGTTTATATTGCAACCTCTTGCATGTATTGCGCCTGTCACGGCTGCAGCAGCATTTTGGTTTGAGTCTCTGGAAGAGACACTTCAATCATCCACACTAGATGACATCACACACAAACTTAAATTCCTTAAGTTAGCTAATTCATTTATTTCAGATGCCGTAGTACATTTAACTAAACTTGCGGCTAAAAATTCAGGATTCGCCATTCAGGCACGCAGAGCTCTGTGGCTAAAATCCTGGTCAGCTGATGTTACGTCTAAATCTAAATTGCTTAATATTCCTTTCAAAGGGCAGACCTTATTCGGGCCCGGCTTGAAAGAGATTATTGATGACATTACAGGAGGTAAAGGTCATGCCCTGCCTCAGGACAAGGCCAAAGCCAAGGCTAGACAGTCCAATTTTCGTTCCTTTCGTAATTTCAAAGCAGGAGCAGCATCAACTTCCTCTGCACCAAAACAGGAAGGAGCTGTTGCTCGCTACAGACAAGGCTGGAAACCTAACCAGTCCTGGAACAGGGGCAAACAGGCCAGAAAACCTGCTGCTGCCCCTAAGACAGCATGAATTGAGGGCCCCCGATCCGGGACCGGATCTAGTGGGGGGCAGACTTTCCCTCTTCGCCCAGGCTTGGGCAAGAGATGTTCAGGATCCCTGGGCGTTAGAGATCATATCTCAGGGATACCTTCTGGACTTCAAATCCTCTCCCCCAAGAGGGAGATTTCATCTGTCAAGGTTGTCAACAAACCTAACAAAGAAGGAAGCGTTTCTACGCTGCGTACAAGATCTTTTATTAATGGGAGTGATCCATCCAGTTCCGCGGTTGGAACAAGGACAAGGGTTTTACTCAAATCTGTTTGTAGTTCCCAAAAAGAGGGAACCTTCAGGCCAATCTTGGATTTAAAGATCCTAAACAAATTCCTAAGAGTTCCATCGTTCAAGATGGAAACTATTCGAACAATTTTGCCCATGATCCAAGAGGGTCAGTACTTGACCACAGTGGATTTAAAGGATGCTTACCTTCACATACCGATTCACAGAAGTCATTACCGGTATCTAAGGTTTGCCTTTTTAGACAGGCATTACCAGTTTGTAGCTCTTCCATTCGGACTGGCTACGGCTCCAAGAATCTTCACAAAGGTTCTGGGCACTCTTCTGGCGGTACTAAGACCGCGAGGAATTTCAGTAGCTCCGTACTTAGACGACATACTGATACAAGCTTCAAGCTTTCAAACTGCCAAATCTCATACAGAGATAGTACTGGCATTTCTAAGGTCGCATGGATGGAAAGTGAACGAAGAGAAAAGTTCTCTCTTTCCACTCACAAGAGTTCCCTTCCTGGGGACTCTGATAGATTCTGTAGAAATGAAGATTTACCTGACAGAGGACAGGTTAACAAAACTTCAAAATGCATGCCGTGTCCTTCATTCCATTCAAGAGACCAGAAATTCTCTTCTATGGTGGCTTTATCGGCCACATCTGTCCAGGGGAATGCCATTCAGCAGGCCAGACTGGTCAATTGTAACAACAGACGCCAGCCTACTAGGTTGGGGCGCTGTCTGGAATTCTCTGAAGGCTCAGGGACTATGGAATCAGGAGGAGAGTCTTCTTCCAATAAACATTCTGGAATTGAGAGCAGTCCTCAATGCTCTTCTGGCTTGGCCCCAGTTAGCAACTCGGGGGTTCATCAGGTTCCAGTCGGACAACATCACGACTGTAGCTTATATCAACCATCAGGGAGGGACAAGAAGCTCCCTAGCAATGATGGAAGTATCGAAGATAATTCGCTGGGCAGAGTCTCACTCTTGCCACCTGTCTGCAATCCACATCCCGGGAGTGGAGAACTGGGAGGCGGATTTCTTAAGTCGTCAGACTTTTCATCCGGGGGAGTGGGAACTTCATCCAGAGGTCTTTGCCCAAATACTTCCACGTTGGGGCAAACCAGAGATAGATCTCATGGCGTCTCGACAGAACGCCAAGCTTCCGCGCTACGGGTCCAGATCCAGGGATCCGGGAGCGGTCCTGATAGATGCCTTGACAGCACCATGGACCTTCAGGATGGCTTATGTGTTTCCACCTTTCCCGATGCTTCCTCGATTGATTGCCAGAATCAAACAGGAGAAAGCATCAGTGATTCTAATAGCGCCTGCATGGCCACGCAGGACTTGGTATACAGATCTGGTGGACATGTCATTCTGTCCACCTTGGTCGTTACCTCTGAAACAGGACCTTCTGATTCAGGGTCCTTTCAAACATCAAAATCTAACTTCTCTGAAGCTGACTGCTTGGAAATTGAACGCTTGATCTTATCAAAGCGTGGTTTTTCTGAGTCAGTTATTGATACCTTAATACAGGCTAGGAAGCCTGTCACCAGAAAGATTTACCATAAAATATGGCGTAAATACCTATATTGGTGCGAATCCAAAGGTTACTCTTGGAGTAAGGTTAGGATTCCTAGGATATTGTCTTTTCTACAAGAAGGTTTAGAAAAGGGGTTATCCGCTAGTTCCTTAAAGGGACAGATCTCAGCTCTGTCCATTCTGTTACACAAGCGTCTGTCAGAAGTTCCAGACGTTCAGGCTTTTTGTCAGGCTTTGGCCAGGATTAAACCTGTGTTTAAAGCTGTGGCTCCACCATGGAGTTTAAACCTTGTTCTTAACGTTTTACAGGGTGTTCCGTTTGAACCCCTTCATTCCATTGATATAAAGTTGTTATCTTGGAAAGTTCTATTTTTAATGGCTATTTCCTCGGCTCGAAGAGTCTCTGAGTTATCAGACTTACATTGTGATTCTCCTTATTTGATTTTTCACTCGGATAAGGTAGTTCTGCGTACTAAGCCTGGGTTCTTACCTAAGGTAGTCACTAACAGGAATATCAATCAGGAGATTGTTGTTCCATCCTTGTGCCCAAATCCTTCTTCGAGGAAGGAACGTCTTTTGCACAATCTGGATGTAGTTCGTGCCCTTAAATTTTATTTACAGGCAACTAAAGATTTTCGACAAACGTCTTCCCTGTTTGTCGTTTACTCTGGTCAGAGGAGAGGTCAAAAAGCTTCTGCTACCTCTCTCTCTTTTTGGCTTCGTAGCATAATTCGTTTAGCTTATGAGACTGCTGGACAGCAGCCTCCTGAAAGAATTACAGCTCATTCCACTAGAGCTGTGGCTTCCACTTGGGCCTTTAAGAATGAGGCCTCTGTTGAACAGATTTGCAAGGCTGCAACTTGGTCTTCGCTTCATACTTTTTCCAAATTTTACAAATTTGACACTTTTGCTTCCTCGGAGGCTATTTTTGGGAGAAAGGTTCTTCAGGCAGTGGTTCCTTCTGTATAAAGAGCCTGCCTATCCCTCCCGTCATCCGTGTACTTTTGCTTTGGTATTGGTATCCCACAAGTAATGATGACCCGTGGACTGATCACACTTAACAGAAGAAAACATAATTTATGCTTACCTGATAAATTCCTTTCTTCTGTAGTGTGATCAGTCCACGGCCCGCCCTGTTTTTTAAGGCAGGTAAATATTTTTTAAATTATACTCCAGTCACCACTACACCCTTGGCTTCTCCTTTCTCGTTGGTCCTTGGTCGAATGACTGGAGGTGACGTAGAGGGGAGGAGCTATATAGCAACTCTGCTGGGTGAATCCTCTTGCACTTCCTGTAGGGGAGCAGTTAATATCCCACAAGTAATGATGACCCGTGGACTGATCACACTACAGAAGAAAGGAATTTATCAGGTAAGCATAAATTATGTTTTTTAATTAATGAGCTTAAACATGTGTAATATACAAATTGTAATTAGCCGTTATGAATAAGGTTAGAATGTAACTACCACAAAGCCGCTTTATCCATTTTGGGAAGCAGTACATAATACAAAAATGACAGTTCACAACATTATCCTTACCATGGTTTAACAGCAGTCCACTGATAAAAACCAGTGGTGTCTAAGAGGTTATATAGCACAGGTACTTGACATACATCTCCTTAATAGATACAATTTTTTAGTCATTCAACAAACTCCAACTGAGTAAGGAGTACACGTTCAGACTCAAGAAAATGTTGGCTCCAAGTGAAGAGCTTAGAAAGTTTTGAACTTTTAATGTTTGATAAGTCTATTGTTGAGATTTATTGTCCTAGGAATGTATTAGCCCTAATGATCTAATGTCCCCTTTGGAGAAAGTCAAAAAAAGATGAACAAGCCACATAAATAATTTAACTTTTGTTAATTGCATACTTCAAGGTTGTAATGAAAGAAAAGTTGTGTCAAAGGACGCCATTAAAATGGAAACCATCTCCTATTTTAAATGCGATTTGAAAATGTTTGATTACAGTGCTTTAGTGCAGGAAAATTTGCCTAACGTCACAATAAAAATTCCAGTCACACCTACGATGAAACAAATGTGCCAAAATGCATCAGGAAAAATAATTTTGTACTTAAGAAGAACTGATCACAGGTGCCTTTTGGTCCAAAAGGCACCTGTGATCAGTTCTTCTTTAGTACAAAAGTTTTGGATATAATATTTATTTTGCATGATGTGCCGAGTCCACGGATTCATCCTTATTTGTGGGATATTCTCCTTCCTAACAGGAAGTGGCAAAGAGAGCACCACAGCAGAGCTGCCTATATAGCTCCCCCCTTAACTCCACCCCTCAGTCATTCTCTTTGCCGGCTTTAAGCAGGAAGGGTAAAGGGAAAGCGGTGTTAAGCTGTTAGTTTAATTTTAACTACAATCAACAGTTTGTTATTTTAAATGGTACCGGTGTTGTACTATTTACTCTCAGGCAGGACATAGATGAAGATTTCTGCCTGGAGGATTATGATCTTAGCATTTGTAACTAAGGTCCACAGTAGCTGAGGAGTACAGGAAAACTTCAGTGTGAGGAACGGTTTCTTGCTATGCAGCATTGAGGTATGTTCAGTCATTTTCTGCAGAGACTGTGTTAACTCAAAAAGGCTGAAAGTATCCCCATTAGGGGAAGGGTAAGCAGTAATCCTAGTATTAAAGAGGCTTTTACTAGCTTGCATGAAGGGCTAAGTTTTTTGGGCACTTTGTTTATTGTTCTGGGAGTAACGTTTTTTATGTTTATGGGAACGTTTTTCTTGAGGGGTCATTTGGCCTATTTAGGGTTGTTATAACCCACATGGTTTTCAAACTTAGTTTGCTAGATTTGTGTAGGCCCCAGCAACATCGAGTGAGGTGGGCGGGGCCTATTTTCACGCCTCAGTTGCGCACTTAGTAATTCTGACAAGCAGCAAGCAACTTCTCTTGAGCTCCTAATAGTCTTCTGAGGGCCTATTCGAAGTTTTAACCCCAGATTATGGTTCCTAAGAGCAGGTAGCAGGTAGGGCCACAGCAGAGCTGTGGCAAGGTGCTAATAGGGGTTTTAACCGGTTTTTAGACAAATTTTAATCCGGTTTTGTCATTTGTGGGGTTATTGTTTCTTTACTTGTGGTGCAATCCTTCTAAGGCTTAGTGGGTACATTTAGTGGGAAAATTTGAAGCAATTTTACCCTGTTTTGCAGTTTGTGTATGCCTTTTTTTATCTTAAAGGCAAAGTACTGTTTTTGCAAATTGTATTTCTCTTGCAAGGTGTATCCAGTCCACGGATTCATCCTTTACTTGTGGGATATTCTCCTTCCCTACAGGAAGTGGCAAAGAGAGCACACAGCAGAGCTGTCCATATAGCTCCCCCTCTAGCTCCACCCCCCAGTCATTCTCTTTGCCGGCTCTAAGCACTAGGGTCTCTCTCGGGAGGGTAAAGTGAATGTGGTGTTAGAATTGTAGTTTTATTATCTTCAATCAAAAGTTTGTTATTTTTAAATGGTACCGGTTTGTACTATTTACTCTCTAGCAGAAAAGTGATGAAGATTTCTGCTGAGAGGAAAATGATTTTAGCATGTTGTAACTAAAATCCACTGCTGTTCCCACACAGGACTGAGGAGTACCAGAAAACTTCAGTTGGGGGGAACAGTTTGCAGGGTAGTCTGCAATAAGGTATGTTCAGTCATTTATTTCTAGACAAGACTGAGATAATGCTAGAAGAGACTGACAATATCCCCATGAGGGGAGGGTAAGCTATGTTCAGAGACTTAGTAAGGAATTGAATGCTTACATAACGGCTAATTATGCTGGTTGACACTAATTCAGGGCAATCGATTGTTTATTTAAGGAAAATATCGTTTGCAAGACACTTTGAAAGTCCTTTTGGGTTCTTTCTGGGGTTATTACCCACATGGCTATTTTTTATTCACTTAGGAGTGATTTCCTAGGCCTCACAGCTCCGGAGTAGAGTGGGAGGGGCCTAATTTTGCGCCACAGATGCGCACTTAGAATTGCATAGAAGTTCATGCTGCTTCACATGGAGGGTCCTGCTGCTGTTTGAGGGCCTAAAAGAAGCTATATTCCCCCAAATCTGGTCCCTAAGGGCAGGTAGGGCCACAGCAGTGCTGTGGCAAGGTGCTGTAGTAATTTTAACCGGGTGTTGGCTTTAGGCTGCTCCGGTTTGGGCATTAAGGGGTTAATCGTTTTGATACTTGTGGTGCAATCTTATTAAGGCTTTAGGTACATACTGTGAAAATTTCAAAAGGATTGCTGCATTTTTCACTGTTTTGCAAAATTGTGTGCCTTTTTTATCTCTTAAAGGCACAGTAACGTTTTTTTCAAATTGTCTTTTTTATTTGATTAAAGTGATTTCCAAGCCTGTTTGTGTATACTACTAGTCTGTTAAACATGTCTGATACCAAGGAAAATCCTTGTTCAGTGTGTTTAGAAGCCATGGTGGAACCCCCTCTCAGAATGTGTCCCACTTGTACTGATATGTCTATACACTTTAAAGATCATATTGTTGCACTTAAGGAAGGGTTCCTCCTCAGACAGATTCAGATACATTGGCTTTTAAATTTAAACTAAAACACCTCCGCGTTTTGCTCAGGGAGGTATTAGCTACTCTGGATGACTGTGACCCTTTGGTGATCCCAGAGAAATTGTGTAAAATGGACAAGTACCTAGAGGTCCCTGTTTACACTGATGCGTTTCCGGTCCCTAAGAGGATTGCGGATATCGTTACTAGGGAGTTGGATAGACCAGGTGTCCCCTTTGTTCCCCCTCCTGTTTTTAAGAAAATGTTCCCCATATCTGACCCCATGCGGGACTCGTGGCAGACGGTCCCTAAGGTGGAGGGGGCTGGTTCTTCACTTGCTAAACACACAACCATACCAATTGAAGACAGTTGTGCTTTTAAAGACCCTATGGATAAAAAGTAAGAGGGTTTACTTAAGAAATTTTTTGTTCAACAAGGTTTTCTTCTCCAACCTATTGCCTGCATTATTCCTGTAACTACTGCAGCTGCTTTCTGGTTTGAGGCGCTGGAAGACTCTCTCCAGACGGAGACCTCATATGAGGAAATTATGGATAGAATTAAGGCTCTAAAGCTAGCTAATTCTTTTATCACTGACGCCGCTTTCCTAATAGCTAAGCTAGCGGCAAAAAATTCAGGTTTCGCCATTTTGGCGCGCAGGGCGCTATGGCTAAAGTCCTGGGCGGCCGATGTGTCGTCTAAATCGAAGCTTTTGAACATCCCTTTCAAAGGAAAGACCTTTCGTAATTTCAGGAGCGGCCCCGCTTCATCCTCTCCGGCTGCAAAGCAAGAGGGTAGCGCTTCACAGCCCAAGGCAACTTGGAAACCTTACCAGGGCTGGAATAAGGGTAAGCAGGCCAAAAAGCCTGCAGCTGCCACCAAGACAGCATAAAGGGGTGTAGCCCCCAATCCGGGACCGGATCTAGTAGGGGGCAGACTCTCTCTCTTCGCTCAGGCCTGGGCAAGAGATGTACACGATCCTTGGGCATTAGAGATTGTATCCCAGGGATATCTTCTAGAATTCAAGGACTCTCCTCCAAGGGGAAGGTTCCACATTTCTCGTCTGTCTACAGATCAGACAAAGAAAGAGGCGTTTTTACGCTGTGTAGAAGATCTACATACAATGGGAGTGATCCAACCAGTTCCAATTGCGGAACAAGGGTTGGGTTTTTACTCAAACCTGTTTGTGGTTCCCAAAAAAGAGGGAACTTTCAGACCCATTCTGGATCTAAAAATTCTAAACAGATTCCTCAGAGTCCCATCATTCAAAATGGAGACCATTTGGACAATCTTACCAATGATCCAGGAAGGTCAATATATGACTACCGTGGATTTAAAGGATGCATACCTACACATTCCTATCCACAAAGATCATCACCAGTTTCTCAGGTTCGCTTTTCTGGACAAGCATTACCAGTTTGTGGCTCTTCCCTTCGGCTTAGCCACTGCTCCCAGAATTTTTACAAAGGTGCTAGGGTCCCTCCTGGCGGTGCTAAGACGGCGGGGCATAGCAGTGGCGCCTTACCTAGACGACATCTTAATTCAGGCGCCGTCTTTCCAAAGAGCCAAGTCTCACACAGAGATTGTATTGGCCTTTCTGAGGTCTCATGGGTGGAAGGTGAACATCAAAAAGAGTTCTCTTTCCCCTCTCACAAGGGTTCCCTTCCTAGGAACTCTAATAGACTCGGTAGAAATGAAAATATTTCTGACGGAGGTCAGAAAATTAAAACTCTTAACTACTTGCCGAGCTCTTCATTCCATTCCCCGGCCATCTGTAGCTCAGTGCATGGAGACAATCGGATTAATGGTAGCAGCAATGGACATAGTCCCTTTTGCGCGGATACATCTCAGACCACTGCAACTATGCATGCTCAAACAGTGGAATGGGGATTATGCAGATTTGTCTCCTCAAATTCAGTTGGATCAGGGGACCAAAGATTCTCTTCTCTGGTGGTTGTCTCAGGATCACCTGTCTCAGGGAATATGTTTCCGCAGACCAGAGTGGATCATTGTAACGACCGACGCCAGTCTGTTAGGCTGGGGTGCAGTCTGGGACTCCCTGAAAGTTCAGGGCTTATGGTCTCGGGAAGAAACTCTTCTCCCGATAAACATTCTGGAACTGAGGGCGATATTCAATGCTCTTCAGGCATGGCCTCAACTAGCTGCGGCCAAATTCATCAGATTTCAGTCGGACAACATCACGACTGTAGCTTACGTCAATCATCAGGGGGGAACAAAGAGTTCCCTAGCGATGACGGAAGTAACCAAGATAATCAGGTGGGCGGAGGATCACTCCTGCCATCTCTCAGCAATTCACATCCCAGGAGTAGACAACTGGGAGGCGGATTTTCTAAGTCATCAGACTTTTCACCCGGGGGAGTGGGAACTCCACCCGGAGGTATTTGCCCAGCTGACTTAGCTATGGGGCACTCCAGAGTTGGATCTGATGGCGTCCCGTCAGAACACCAAACTTCCTCTCTACGGGTCCAGGTCCCGGGACCCCAAGGCGGTATTGATAGATGCTCTAGCAGCGCCTTGGTCCTTCAATCTGACTTATGTTTTCCCACCATTTCCCCTTCTCCCTCGTCTGGTCGCCAGAATCAAGCAGGAGAAGGCTTCGGTGATTCTGATAGCGCCTGCGTGGCCACGCAGGACTTGGTATGCAGACCTAGTGGACATGTCATCTGTCCCACCATGGACACTGCCAATGAGGCAGGATCTTCTAATACAGGGTCCGTTCAAGCATCCATATCTAATTTCTCTACGTCTGACTGCTTGGAGATTGAACGCTTAATTCTATCAAAGCGTGGTTTCTCTGAGATAGTTATAGATACTCTGATTCAGGCTAGAAAGCCTGTCACCAGGAAAATCTACCATAAGATATGGCGGAAATATCTTTGTTGGTGTGAATCCAAGGGTTACTCATGGAGTAAGATTAGGATTCCCAGGATATTGTCTTTTCTCCAAGAAGGATTGGAGAAAGGATTGTCAGCTAGTTCCTTAAAAGGACAGATATCTGCTCTGTCTATCCTTTTACACAAGCGTCTGGCAGAGGTACCAGACGTTCAAGCGTTTGTGCAGGCTTTAGTCAGAATCAAGCCTGTCTATAAACCTGTGGCTCCGCCATGGAGTCTAAATCTAGTTTTTTCAGTTCTTCAAGGGGTTCCGTTTGAACCTTTACATTCCATAGATATTAAGTTGTTATCTTGGAAAGTTTTGTTTTTGGTAGCTATCTCTTCTGCTCGAAGAGTCTCAGAATTATCTGCCTTACAGTGTGATTCACCTTACCTGGTGTTCCACGCAGATAAGGTAGTTTTGCGTACCAAACCTTGTTTTCTTCCTAAAGTTGTTTCTAACAAGAATATTAACCAGGAAATAGTTGTTCCTTCTAGTTGTTCCTTCTCTGTGTCCTAATCCTTCTTCGAAGAAGGAACGTCTGTTGCACAATCTTGATGTAGTTCGTGCTCTAAAGTTCTATTTACAAGCAACTAAGGATTTCAGACAAACATCTTCCTTGTTTGTTATCTATTCTGGTAAGAGGAGAGGTCAGAAAGCGACTGCTACCTCTCTTTTCTTTTGGCTGAAAAGCATCATCCGTTTGGCCTATGAGACTGCTGGCCAGCAGCCTCCTGAAACTATTACTGCTCATTCTACAAGAGCAGTGGCTTCCACATGGGCTTTTAAAAACAAGGCTTTTGTTGAACAGATTTGTAAGGCAGCGACTTGGTCTTCACTGCATACTTTTTCAAAATTTTACAAATTCGATACTTTTGCTTCTTTGGAGGCTATTTTTGGGAGAAAGGTTTTGCAAGCAGTGGTGCCTTCCGTTTAAGGTACCTGCCTTGTTCCCTCCCTTCCGTTTAAGGTACCTGCCTTGTTCCCTCCCTTCATCCGTGTCCTAAAGCTTTGGTATTGGTATCCCACAAGTAAAGGATGAATCCGTGGACTGGATACACCTTGCAAGAGAAAACAGAATTTATGCTTACCTGATAAATTACTTTCTCTTGCGGTGTATCCAGTCCACGGCCCGTCCTGGCAATTAAGTCAGATAAAAATTTTTTGTTTAAACTACAGTCACCACTGCACCCTATGGTTTCTCCTTTTTCTTCCTAACCTTTGGTCAAATGACGGGGGTGGAGCTAGAGGGGGAGCTATATGGACAGCTCTGCTGTGTGCTCTCTTTGCCACTTCCTGTAGGGAAGGAGAATATCCCACAAGTAAAGGATGAATCCGTGGACTGGATACACCGCAAGAGAAAGTAATTTATCAGGTAAGCATAAATTCTGGGTGTTTTTTCATTAAATAAAGTGTTTTCCAAGCTTGCTTGCTTTTATTACTAGTCTGTTAAACATGTCTGACACTGAGGAAGCTCATTGTTCAATTTGTTTAGAAGCCATTGTTGAACCCCCTCTTAGAATGTGTCCCACTTGTACTGATATGTCTATAAATTGCAAACAGTCAGGTTTCGCCATCTAGTTCTCCCCAAGTGTCACAACCGGTAACACCTGCACAAGCGACGCCAAGTACTTCTAGTGCGTCTTAATTTTTTTACCTTGCAAGATATGGCTTCAGTTATGAATACTACCCTCACTGAGGTTTTGTCTAAACTGCCTGGGTTGCAAGGGAAGCGCAGTAGCTCTGGGTTAAGAACAAATGCTGAGCCTTCTGACGCTTTAGTAGCCGTATCCGATATTCCCTCACAATGTTCTGAGGGGATGAGGGATTTGCTGTCTGAGGGAGAGATTTCTGATTCAGGAAAGATGTTCCCTCAGACAGATTCAGATATGACGGCATTTAAATTTAAGCTAGATCACCTCCGTTTATTACTCAGGGAGGTTTTAGCTACTCTGGATGATTGTGACCCTATTGTAGTTCCAGAGAAATTGTGTAAAATGGACAAATATTTAGAGGTTCCTGTTTACACTGATGGTTTTCCGGTCCCTAAGAGGATTTCGGACATTGTTACTAAGGAGTGGGATAGACCAGGTATTCCGTTCGCTCCCCCTCCTGTTTTTAAGATAATGTTCCCTATTTCTGACACCATAAAGGACTCATGGCAGATGGTCCCTAAGGTGGAGGGAGCTATTTCTACTCTGGCTAAGCGTACAACTATACCTATTGAAGACAGTTGTTCTTTCATTGATCCTATGTATAAAAAATTAGATGGTCTCCTAAAGAAGATTTTTGTTCATCAAGGTTTTCTTCTTCAACCTATAGCATGCATTGTTCCTGTAACCACTGCAGCTGCCTTTTGGTTTGAGGCTCTAGAAGAGGCTCTTCAGATGGAGACCCCATTTGATGATATTTTGGACATAATTAAGGCTCTTAAGTTGGCTAATTCTTTTATTACAGACACGGCTTTTCATCTTGCTAAGTTTGTGGCAAAGAATTCAGGTTTTGCCATTTTAGCGCGTCGAGCGTTATGGCTTAAGTCCTGGTCAGCTGATGTGTCATCTAAATCTAAGCTTTTGTCGATCCCTTTCAAAGGTAAGACCTTATTCGGACCTGCTCTGAAGGAGATCATTTCAGACACTACTGGAGGGAAGGGTCATAGTCAAATAAGACAAGGACCAAACAAAATAATTTTCGTTCCTTTTGAAACTTCATGGGTGGTCCCACTTCCTCTGCTTCAAAGCAAGAGGGGAATTTTGCTCAATCCAAGCCAACCTGGATACCTAATCAGGCTTGGAACAAGGGTAAACAGGCCAAAAACCTGCTGCTGCCACTAAGTCAGCATGAAGGGGTAGCCCCCGATCCGGGACCGGAACTAGTAGGGGGCAGACTTTTTCTCTTTGCTCAGGCCTGGGCAAGAGACGTTCAGGATTCCTGGGCAGTAGAAATTGTAACCCAGGGATACCTTCTAGATTTCAAGGATTCCCCTCCAAGGGGGAGGTTCCATCTTTCTCAATTGTCTGTAAACCCGACAAAAAGAGAGGATTTCTTACGCTGTGTAGAAGACCTTTTTACCATGGGAGTGATCTGCCCAGTTCCAAAAGCAGAACAAGGACAGGGGTTATACTCCAATCTGTTTGTTGTTCCCAAGAAGGAGGGAACATTCAGACCAATTCTGGATCTCAAGATCCTAAACCAGTTCCTAAGAGTCCCATCCTTCAAGATGGAGACCATTCGGACTATCTTACCATTGATCCAGGAGGGTCAATATATGACCACCGTGGATTTAAAGGATGCGTATCTACACATTCCTATCCACAAAGATCATCACCAGTTCCTCAGGTTCGCCTTTCTGGACAAGCATTATCAGTTTGTGGCTCTTCCTTTCGGGTTGGTCTCGGCGCCACATATCTTCACGAAGGTGCTAGGGTCCCTTCTGGCGGTTCTAAGGCCATGGGGCATAGCAGTGGCCAGAGGCGTAACTAGAAACCACAGGGCCCAGGTGCAATAATCTAAGAAGGGGCCCCCCCACCACCCTTTCCCCTCCAAAAAAAGGTGAATTTAATACATTTTTCTTTTATTTATTTTTACATTTAAAACAGAAAAAAAGTGAATCAGATTACATGTCTGCAAAAGGAGGTACCCTGTGCCCACAGTCTGTGAGATGGTCTGACCCCCTATTACTGTATATAGTGACACTATTTAACCACCCCAGTACTGTATATAGTAAGTTAGTGACACAGTCTGTAATCTGCCGGTGACATGGCTGGCCTGACCCTACCCGCCCAGTACTTTATAAAGTGACCACAGTAGTCAGTGACATGGTCCACCCCCCCATGCTGTATATAGTGGTACTGTATAGTGACACTGTTTACCCCCTGCCCCCCCCATGCTGTAGTAACAAGGTCTGTAATTTGCTGGTTCCACAAACATACATAAACACACATACATACATGCATAAATACACACACAGTCACATACATACACACACACACATAAACACCAATGGGTAAAACAGAAACACTACCCCTGTAGTCATGTCACACTCACATGATATCAGTGCAGGCAGTGGTAGGTTCACGTTTTTTATTTAAAAAAAAAATTATTAAAAAAAAAAATTTTTAAGCTGGGCCCCCACCCTCAGGGGCCCAGTCGCACCTGCGACCTCTGCACTCCCTGTAGTTTCGCCCCTGGCAGTGGCGCCTTATCTAGATGACATTCTGATTCAAGCGTCGTCCTTCCAATTAGCCAGGTCTCACACGGACTTAGTGTTGGCCTTTCTAAAATCTCACGGGTGGAAGGTGGACGTAAAAAAGAGTTCTCCCCCCTCACAAGAGTTTCATTTCTAGGGACTCTGATAGACCCAGTGGACATGAAAATATTTCTGAAGGAGGTCGGGAAATCAAAGATTTTGTCCACCTGCCGAGCTCTTCATTCCATTCCTCGGCCGTCAGTGGCTCAGTGTATGGAGGTAATCGGTCTAATAGTAGCGGCAATAGACATAGTTCCGTTTGCTCGCTTGCATATCAGACCACTGCAACTATGCATGCTCAATCAGTGGAATGGGGATTATGTGGATTTATCTCCTCAGATAAATCTGGATCAAGAGACCAAAGACTCTCTTCTTTGGTGGTTGTCACAGGATCATCTGTCCCAGGGAATGTGTTTCCGCAGGCCAGAATGGGTTATAGTGACAACAGACGCCAGCCTTCTGGGCTGGGGTGCAGTCTGGAATTCCCTAAAGGCTCAGGGGTTGTGGACTCGGGAGGACGCTCTCCTACCGATAAATATTCTGGAATTAAGAGCGATATTCAATGCTCTCCAGGCATGGCCTCAGCTGGCTTCGGCCAGATTCATCAGGTTTCAGTCGGACAACATCACGACTGTGGCTTATATCAATCATCAGGGCGGAACAAGGAGTTCCTTAGCGATGATAGAGGTCTCGAGGATAATCCAATGGGCAGCGGCTCACTCTTGCCATCTGTCAGCGATCTATATCCCAGGTGTAGAGAACTGGGAGGCAGACTTTCTAAGTCGTCAGACTTTTCATCCGGGGGAGCTGGAACTCCATCCGGAGGTATTTGCTCAACTGGTTCGGCTATGGGGCACACCAGATTTGGATCTGATGGCGTCTCGTCAGAACACCAAACTTCCTCGTTACGGCTCCAGGTCAAGGGATCCTCAGGCTGTACTGATAGATGCTCTAGCAGTACCCTGGTCGTTCAACCTGGCTTATGTGTTTCCACCTTTCCCTCTCCTTCCACGTCTGATTGCCAGAATCAAACAGGAGAGAGCATCAGTGATTTTGATAGCGCCTGCGTGGCCACGCAGGACTTGGTATGCAGACCTGGTGGACATGTCATCTCTTCCACCATGGTCTCTGCCGCTGAGACAGGACCTTCTGATTCAGGGTCCATTCAAGCATCCAAATCTAATTTCTCTGCAACTGACTGCTTGGAGATTGAACGCTTGATTCTATCAAAGCGGGGTTTCTCTGAGTCAGTCATAAATACCTTGATTCAGGCTCGAAAGCCTGTTACCAGGAAAATCTATCATAAGATATGGCGTAAATATCTTTTTTGGTGCGAATCCAAAGGTTTCTCCTGGAGTAAAATCAGGATTCCTAGGATTTTGTCTTTTCTCCAAGAGGGATTGGAGAAAGGATTGTCAGCTAGTTCTTTAAAAGGACAGATATCTGCTCTGTCTATTTTGTTGCACAAGCGTCTGGCAGATGTTCCAGACGTTCGGGCTTTTAGTCAGGCTTTAGCTAGAATTAAGCCTGTGTTTAAATCTGTTGCTCCGCCATGGAGTCTGAATTTGGTTCTTAGAGTTCTGCAGGGGGTTCCGTTTGAACCCATGCATTCCATAGATATTAAAGGGCCACTGTAAGTAAATATTTTCTATGCCTGTTACTAACTAACTACCCCAAATACGCTTTTTATCAATAGCATTTCATTAACATATCTCTACCGTATATCAGAAATCTTGTCTGCAAATCTAATTGTTTTCCAAACCCACTCCGTGGGTATCCTTTGCTCTGTACCAATCCGTTTACAATACCTAGGTTTCAAAATGGCACTTTAAACACAAAGTTATTGGTTTAAGTATTTTGAACATGCAGTGCTGAAAATAGTGGGCAGGATAACGTGACATCATCGGTGAATAAAAGATATAACTTTTAGAACGTTATGAAACTTCGTTTTGGAGAAAATATAGGTTAGTAGGTTTTAATTAATGTTTATTAACTTTAATATGTTAGTTGTTTAGCTTAAAAATTATAACAGAAAGTAATCCTTTAAGCTTTTATCTTGGAAAGTTTTGTTCCTAGTTGCTATCTCTTCAGCTCGAAGAGTTTCTGAGCTATCTGCATTACAAGGTGACTCGCCTTATCTTGTGTTCCATGCTGATAAGGTGGTTTTACTTACCAAGCCTGAGTTCCTACCTAAGGTTGTTACTAACAGGAATATCAATCAGGAAATTGTTGTTCCTTCTCTGTGTCCTAATCCTTCTTGTAAGAAGGAACGTCTGTTGCACAACTTGGATGTGGTTTGTGCTTTGAAATTTTATTTGCAGGCAACCAAAGATTTTCGTCACACATCTTCTTTGTTTGTTGTCTATTCTGGAAAGCGTAGGGGTCAAAAGGCTACGGCGACTTCTCTTTCCTTTTGGCTGAAAAGCATCATCCGTTTAGCAGCCTCCTTCAAGGATTACAGCTCATTCTACTAGAGCGGTAGCTTCCACATGGGCTTTTAAAAATGATGCTTCTGTTGAACAGATTTGTAAGGCTGCGACTTGGTCTTCGCTTCATACCTTTTCAAAATTTTACAAATTTGATACTTTTGCTTCTTCGGAGGCTATTTTTGGGAGAAAGGTTTTGCAAGCAGTGGTGCCTTCCGTTTAGGTTTCTGTCTTGTCCCTCCCTTCATCCGTGTCCTAAAGCTTTGGTATTGGTATCCCACAAGTAAGGATGAATCCGTGGACTCGGTACATCATGCAAAAGAAAACAAAATTTATGCTTACCTGATAAATTTCTTTCTTTTGCAATGTACCGAGTCCACGGCCCGCCCTGTCTATTCAAGACAGATGGTATTTTTGTTTAAAAACTTCAGTCACCTCTGCACCCTATAGTTTCTCCTTTTTCTTCCTTGGCCTTCGGTCGAATGACTGGGGAGGGGGATTTAAGGGGGAGCTATATAGGCAGCTCTGCTGTGGTGCTCTCTTTGCCACTTCCTGTTAGGAAGGAGAATATCCCACAAGTAAGGATGAATCCGTGGACTCGGTACATCGCAAAAGAAAGAAATTTATCAGGTAAGCATAAATTTTGTTTTTTGTGAGATCTTGCAGCTGAAGACTTTGCATGACCAATGGAAGAATTGTATGCAATTATTATTTCCAGGAAATCTTGTGTTAAAAAATAAATCATAAGAAAAAATAAATACTTTAAAAAAAAAATATTTAGGGCCATATTACAAGTGGATCCCTGTTACACACGAATGATAAGGGGTTTATCGCGGGTGTTCGCGCACATCGGAAGTAACGCGTGTATTACAAGTTGAAAGTAAACTTATTCGCTCGAGCGCAATTGAATTTTTCGCACTTTCAGTAATTGCCACTGGTAACTGTTACACTCGAATAAAAAGTGTCACATAAAACATCAAAAATACATTTCACAGTACAGTTAAACGCATAATAACACTGTCTATTTCAAGAAAAATATTACACTTAAAAGTTTTAAGGGCTTAAAGATATGTGGTCTCAGAAGTTAGGGGAAGAAAGGCTGTATGTAACATAGAGATACATACATATATATGTCTATATATTTATATATATGTGTGTGTGTGTGTGTGGGCACATACGTATTTATGTATCATAAATATGTATTTAATAATAAAAAGTACATTATTTTCCATGTGAAGAACATAGGAATGTAAAAAAATGTGTTTTGCGCATTGTGTTTCTCAATTTAGATATTAACGATGTCGAGTTAGCACACATGAGAATGTAGGATACTTAAGCTGCCTATTGAAATATTACATATAAAATATTAATAAAAATATACATTTTTAAAAAGAATAAACATACGGATTATTTAGAATATTGTACTGTAATTTTTATTAATTTTGAATCATTTATATTGATTTTCATTAATATTTTATTTGTAATATTTCAAAAACGCTGCTTAAGTATCCTAAGTTTTCATGTGTGCTAACCTGACGCGTTAATATCTAAATTGAGAAACGCGATGCGTAAAACATTTTTTTTTTACATTTCTATATTCTTCACATAGAAAATAATGTACTTTTTATTATTAAATATATATATTTATATCTGATACATAACTCTGAATGTATACATATCAAGACTATTTATATATGTGTGTTTGTATGTGTGTATATATATATATATATATATATACATATGTGTTTATGTATGTGTGTGTATGTATATATATATATATATATATATATATAAAGGAATCCAAAAGGAAGACGTCGGCACCCACAGTTCAGCAAAGTGTTTCCTTTATTTTACAGTGACATAGAAGACAAAAAGCAGCAACATTTCGGATCCATCTGATCCTTAGTCATGCTATAGTATACTAACATTCAGACCCTTATATAATACCTGTATGGTGATTAATTGTTACACCTGTTTTTTCTCAATAATGAGCACATTTCACATTGGCTAACACCATCTAGTGGATGAAATATATTATTTACTTAATTTAAACAAACTTTTTTTCTTTTTTACTGTTTTCAAATGTTTTAATTTAAAGGGGTAGAATGATATTGTGGATTTATAGAGATAATACTTGAAACTATTAAAAACCTCTATTACAATCAATACAAAATGTCCTAAATATAAATTTAGAACAATTATAAAAACAAATGTAAATCATAATTCCTATTTAATCCTTTAGGATGTAGTGTCCTTAAGTTTTTTATCCACCAAACCTCTTTCATTTAGAATAGTAGTTCCCTATCTCCTCCCCTTCGAGGTTTTGGGATATGATCTATAATTTGAAACCTAAGTTGGCTTACTGAATGTCCAGCTTCAATAAAATGGGCAGAGACTGGAAGGGATTTGTCTTCACACCTAATACAAGACTTATGTGCACTGATTCTATCTTTAATCGGGCGTATCGTTTCCTCTACATAGCCCCACGCACATGGGCATTTCAATAGATAGACTACATGGTCAGTATTACATGTATAGAAGCCGTTTATCCCTCGCTTTTTCCTGTCATTTACTTGTGCTATAAATTTTCCTTTAATCATAGAATTGCATTGTGCACAATGCAGGGATAAGATCCCTTGTTAGGGGTGGTCAAATAATTAATTTGTTGTTCCTTCCTTGTTCCCAAATCTGCTTTTACAGACCCTCTTGTATGCATGTATGGGGGGGTGATGGAATTCACTAATGTGCGGATTGTATTTGTTTAACAAATACCAATGTTTTTTGATGATTCTAGAGATTTTCTCACAAACCGTATTATGTTCTGTTGTAAATACAACCTGATCTTTTTTTATTGCACTTGATCATCGAATTGCCTTCTTCTCTCTCCATTAACACCTCCTGTTTTACAATTATACAGTTATTAAGGACTTTGGATATCCCCTTTGTTTAAATTTTTCAGCCATTTGTTCTAATCTTACTGTTTGCAAATCTTTATCTTTTACATTTCTCAAGGTCCTTACAAATTGACTTTTGGGAATTAGGGTGAAAACTGTCATAATGTATTGCAGTGAGTAGGTTTGTTGTATAAGTCAGTAATAAAGGTGCTACCTTTTTTGTACACTGTAGTGTCTAAGTAACTTATACTTTTATTTGAGTGATTTAAGGTGAATTTTAGACTATCAGTACTTCTATTTAGCTTATTTACAAATTCCTCCAATGTGGTCAATGTGCTCCTCCATACGCCAAACACGTCATCAATGAAACGAAGCCAAAGTTTACAATTTAATTGGAACATCACATTGGTGTATACATATCTTTTTTTCAAATTGACTGACGAAAATGTTGGCGTATGAAGGGGCCACATTGGAGCCCATGGCTGTTCCCTTCTTTTGCAAGTAGAAAGTGTCCTGAAAAAGGAAATAATTTAGATATAACACTATATTTAACAGATCTTTAATAAATTGGCATTTTGGAATAGAAAAATTGGTCTCTTGTTTTATAAGTTCTAATACTAAGGATATACCTGCTTCATGGGGGATTGTAGTATATAAGCTGATTACATCTAATGTAAAGAGAATATCAGATTCTTCACTATGTATTTTATCTAGTTCTTCAAGGAAATTACCAGTATCCTTCAGATAGGATTTCTGGATAGAAGCCAAAGGGTTAAGTATTCTATTTAAAAATGTGGCTATATTAGAAAAAACTGACTCAGTGCTGGCCACAATGGGTCTACCCGGGGGTTCAGTTAAACTCTTGTGCACTTTGGGCAAAGTGCAGAAAACAGGAGTGATGGGATCTTTTTTAATCAAGAAGGTAGCAAGTACTTTGTTAATAATATGGTTCAACAGCTCTGTTAAAGCTCTGTATTTCATTTTGTATGTCTGGTAGTGGGTCACCATCCAAAATGTGGTAAATCCCACCATTAGAAAGTCGAACTATGATCTCCTGTGTATAATTTTCCTTATCTAGGATGACAACAGTGCCACCCTTGTCCGCATTTTTTATTATAATTGATTTATTTTTAGATAAATCTTTTAATGCTTGTCTTTCTGCAAATATTATGTTATAATGTGGTTTGGTTTCTCTTTGTCAGCAGGGCTTTTATATCATTTTGTACAACTTTTATGTAGGTTTCAACACCTGAATTTAATGTGCTAGGAACAAAGTGTGATTTTAAACCTAAAGATTTCAAATTAAACATAGCATTTACATAATCAGTATCAACTTTACTAATGTTACCAGTATTACAACTATTACCACATTGAGTCCCATTGTGGCCAGTACTAAGTCAGTTTTTTCTAATATAGCCACCTTTTTAGATAGAATACTTAACCCTTTGGCTTCTATCCAGAAATCCTATCTGAAAGACACTGGTAATTTCCTTGAAGAACTAGATAAAATGCATGAAGAATCTGATATTCTCTTTACATTAGATGTAGTTAGCTTATATACTACAATCCCCCATGAAGCAGGTATATCCTCAGTATTAGAACTTATAAAACAAGAGACCAATTTTCTATTCCAAAATGCCAATTTATTAAAGATCTGTTAAATATAGTGTTATTTCTAAATTATTTCCTTTTTCAGGACACTTTCTACTTGCAAAAGAAGGGAACAGCCATGGGCTCCAATGTGGCCCCTTCATATGCCAACATTTTCGTCAGTTAATTTGAAAAAAGATATGTATACACCAATGTGATGTTCCAATTAAATTGTAAGCTTTGGCTTTGTTTCATTGATGACGTGTTTGGCGTATGGAGGAGCACATTGGCCACATTGGAGGAATTTGTAAATAAGCTAAATAGAAGTACTGATAGTCTAAAATTCACCTTAAATCACTCAAATAAAAGTATAAGTTACTTAGACACTACAGTGTACAAGAAAGGCAACACCTTTATTACTGACTTATACAACAAACCTACTCACCACAATACATTATTACATTATGACAGTTTTCAGCAGGTTTTTGGCTCAATTCCCAAAAGTCAATTTGTAAGGACCTTGAGAAATGGGAAAGATAAAGATTTGCAAACCGTAAGATTAGAACAAATGGCTGAAAAATTTAAACAAAGGGGATATCCAAAGTCCTTAATAACTAATTGTAAACAGGAGGTGTTAATGGAGAGAGAAGAAGGCAATTCAATGATCAAGTGCAATAAAAAAGATCAAGTTGTATTTACAACAGACAAAAGGTGAAATAAGCTGCACCAACGGATATTTGCGATTTAAAAAGCTTTTATTGACAGTTCATGGTAACTTCAATAAGAAGCATAGGACTTAAGTGACAAGCTGTGCTCAGGAATACACACATAGAACTATTGCTGACGCGTTTCAGCCCTTCTGGCCGTAGTCGTAGCTACAGTTCTTAATCCCAATTAACCTTATATGCACCTGTGTACAATTGTGATTGGATAAAATCTTTATCCTGGGCGTATTCCTGTTACACGCACTTTGGTATTTACAACAGAACATAATACGGTTAGTGAGAAAATCTCTAGAATCATCAAAAAACTTTGGTATTTGTTAAACAAATACAATCCACACATTAGTGAATTCCAACACCCCCCCATACATGCATACAAGAGGGTAAAAAACCTAAGAGACACGCTTTTAAAAGCAGATTTGGGAACCAGGAAGGAACAACAAATTATTTGACCACCCCTAAGAAGGGCTCTTATCCCTGCCTGCATTGTGCACAATGCAATTCTATGACAGGAAAAAGCGAGAGAAAAATGGCTTCTATACATGTAATACTGACCATGTAGTCTATCTATTGAAATGCCCATGTGGGCGGGGCTATGTAGGGGAAACGATACGCCCCATTAAAGATAGAATCAGTGCACATAAGTCTTCTATTAGATGTGAAGACAAATCCCTTCCAGTCTCTGCCCATTTTATTGAAGCTGGACATTCAGTAAGCCAACTTAGGTTTCAAATCATAGATCATATCCCAAAACCTAGAAGGGGAGGAGATAGGGAACTACTATTGAAAAGGAAAGAGGTTTGGTGGATAAAAAACTTAAGGACACTACATCCTAAAGGATTAAATAGGGATTATGATTTACATTTGTTTTTATAATTGTTCTAAATTTATATTTAGGAAATTTTGTATTGATTGTAATAGAGATTTTTAATAGTTTCAAGTATTATCTCTATAAATCCACAATATCATTCTACCCCTTTAAATTAAAAAATTTGAAAACAGTAAAAAAGAAAAAAAAGTTTGTTTAAATTAAGTAAATAATATATTTCATCCACTAGATGGCATTAGCCAATGTGAAATGTGCTCATTATTGAGAATAAACAGGTGTAACAATTAATCACCATACAGGTGCTATATAAGGGTCTGAATGTTGGTATACTATAGCATGACTAAGGATCAGATGGATCCGAAATGTTGCTGCTTTTTGTCTTCTATGTCACTGTAAAATAAAGGAAACACTTTGCTGAACTGTGGGGGATGACATCTTCCTTTTGGATTCCTTTCTATTATGTTTGAGGTGTGCAGGACCCTCTGACGTACCTGCACCCCATAAGAAAGCCGTGTTAGTCCAGAGATTTAGATATCAAAATAGCAAGAGTATTGCATTGAGCAATGATAATTTTTTATTGGACTAACTATACATTTATAAGATGACAAGCTTTCGGAAGAATGTCTTCCTTTTTCAAGTCAGAAGCAATACTGACCAATTTGATGGAATTTACAGATTATATCTTAAAACACAGGCTAAAAAGACAGAAAGTGTTACAGAGGTCTGAATGCAGAGGGAGGAGGGGGTGTCGTAAAAATCATGATAGGGGTTTAGGAGACAGGCAGATATTGTCAGTAAAAGATAACAGGCAGGGGAAATATATGTTTATACACAAAGCATATACTGACATAGATATATATCAACATAAAATCAATATGAATAAAGATGGGAAATTAGGTATACAGGGGAATATAAGATAGTCAAAAAAGGAGAAATGAAAAAAAAAGGTAATAATGACAAAAGTGGGGACATAGGCTTACCTGCGTACCTACTGTATGCATAGAGAGTGTGGAATATACAATGTAATTTACTACAGTATATGAAAGTACATAAAAATAAATAATGGGTTAAGAAACCAGAGTCCACATTTAGTCCAGAATTTAGCAAGTTAAAGTTTATTATCATTTTCATTTCAAAGGTTTTTCTTTCCATGGTGTTTTTGAAGTTGCCTCTGAGAATCTTAATTTTGAGGTTTTGGATGGAGTGATCAGGTTGGGTGAAATGGTGACCAACAGTGCTTACAGTATTTTGTTTCACAGTGATTTTTGATTGAGTGTCTGTGTAAGTTCATCCGAAGGTGCAGTTTTTGGCTTGTTTCTCCAATATAATATCCCACTTCACATGCAGTGCAATGTATCATGTATAACACATTTGCCGATATACATGAATATGACCCTTTAATGTTATAGGATTTGCTCTTGTGATTAGCTGTGTTGCTTTCACAAATGTGTTGACATAGTTTGCAGAGAGCTTTGTTGCAGCGCTTGGTTCCATTATGGGTGTTCTTTTTATCAAGGAGTAGCTTTTTGTGGATGAACCTACACAGACACTCAATCAAAGCAGACAGTTTGAAACCTTATAATACAGAATGTGCATGTCTGCAGTCTGAATCTGCTGTCACTTGCAGAGAAAGAACTGAAGCCTTATGGGTGACAAAATGTGCAACACTAATTGTGTTTCAAGCATTTAAGGATCAACTACTTACAATTTAAAGGGACAGTGCTAGTTGGATTCTCTTTAAACTAGCAGCAGAGTATAAAATGTATGACACAAAACTCGTTTAGGTTTTTTTATATATACTGTATGAGATTGCTTGTATTGACAGTGATACAATAAGATGATACACAGAGGTAAACTGTCATTCCATTAGGAATTGTTCCAGCTGAATATTGGACTGTCAGGTTTAATACTGCCAACCGCTTCTTTGTTTAAATCATTCATGTATTTTCTTTTTTCTTTCATGTAATTAGCAAGAGTCCATGAGCTAGTGACGTATGGGATATACATTCCTACCAGGAGGGGCAAAGTTTCCCAAACCTCAAAATGCCTATAAATACACCCCTCACCACACCCACAATTCAGTTTTACAAACTTTGCCTCCGATGGAGGTGGTGAAGTAAGTTTGTGCTAGATTCTACGTTGATATGCGCTCCGCAGCAAGTTGGAGCCCGGTTTTCCTCTCAGCGTGCAGTGAATGTCAGAGGGATGTGAGGAGAGTATTGCCTATTTGAATGCAGTGATCTCCTTCTAAGGGGTCTATTTCATAGGTTCTCTGTTATCGGTCGTAGAGATTCATCTCTTACCTCCCTTTGCAGATCGACGATATACTCTTATATATACCATTACCTCTGCTGATTCTCGTTTCAGTACTGGTTTGGCTATCTGCTATATGTAGATGAGTGTCCTGGGGTAAGTAAGTCTTATTTTCTGTGACACTCCAAGCTATGGTTGGGCACTTTGTTTATAAAGTTCTAAATATATGTATTCAAACATTTATTTGCCTTGACTCAGAATGTTCAACTTTCCTTATTTTCAGACAGTCAGTTTCATATTTGGGATAATGCATTTTGATTTGACCATTTTTTCTTACCTTAAAATTTGACTTTTTCCCTGTGGGCTGTTAGGCTCGCGGGGGCTGAAAATGCTTCATTTTATTGCGTCATTCTTGGCGCGGACTTTTTTGGCGCAAAAATTCTATTTCCGTTTCCGGCGTCATACGTGTCGCCGGAAGTTGCGTCATTCTTTGACGTTATTTCGCGCCAAAAATGTCGGCGTTCCGGATGTGGCGTCATTTTTGGCGCCAAAAAGCATTTAGGCGCCAAATAATGTGGGCGTCTTATTTGGCGCGAAAAAATATGGGCGTCACTTTTGTCTCCACATTATTTAAGTCTCATTTTTTATTGCTTCTGGTTGCTAGAAGCTTGTTCTTTGGCATTCTTTCCCATTCCTGAAACTGTCATTTAAGGAATTTGATCAATTTTGCTTTATATGTTGTTTTTTCTCTTACATATTGCAAGATGTCTCACGTTGCATCTGAGCCAGAAGATACTACAGGAAAATCGCTGTCAAGTGCTGAATCTACCAAAGCTAAGTGTATCTGCTGTAAACTTTTGGTAGCTATTTCTCCAGCTGTTGTTTGTATTGATTGTCATGACAAACTTGTTAAAGCAGATAATATTTCCTTTAGTAAAGTACCATTGCCTGTTGCAGTTCCCTCAACATCTAAGGTGCAGAATGTTCCTGATAATATAAGAGATTTTGTTTCTGAATCCATAAAGAAGGCTATGTCTGTTATTTCTCCTTCTAGTAAACGTAAAAAATCTTTTAAAACTTCTCTCCCTACAGATGAATTTTTAAATGAACATCATCATTCTGATTCTGATGACTCCTCTGGTTCAGAGGATTCTGTCTCTGAGGTTGATGCTGATAAATCTTCATTTCTCCAACATAGGTGTGTCCGGTCCACGGCGTCATCCTTACTTGTGGGATATTCTCCTCCCCAACAGGAAATGGCAAAGAGCCCAGCAAAGCTGGTCACATGATCCCTCCTAGGCTCCGCCTACCCCAGTCATTCTCTTTGCCGTTGTACAGGCAACATCTCCACGGAGATGGCTTAGAGTTTTTTAGTGTTTAACTGTAGTTTTTCATTATTCAATCAAGAGTTTGTTATTTTCAAATAGTGCTGGTACGTACTATTTACTCAGAAACAGAAAAGAGATGAAGAATTCTGTTTGTATGAGGAAAATGATTTTAGCAACCGTAACTAAAATCCATGGCTGTTCCACACAGGACTGTTGAGAGCATTAACTTCAGTTGGGGGAACAGTTTGCAGTCCTTGCTGCTTGAGGTATGACACATTCTAACAAGACGATGTAATGCTGGAAGCTGTCATTTTCCCTATGGGATCCGGTAAGCCATGTTTATTACGATTGTAAATAAGGGCTTCACAAGGGCTTATTTAGACTGTAGACATTTTTTGGGCTAAATCGATTGATATAACACTTATTTAGCCTTGAGGAATCATTTATTCTGGGTATTTTGATATAATAATATCGGCAGGCACTGTTTTAGACACCTTATTCTTTAGGGGCTTTCCCAAAGCATAGGCAGAGTCTCATTTTCGCGCCGGTGTTGCGCACTTGTTTTTGAGAGGCATGGCATGCAGTCGCATGTGAGAGGAGCTCTGATACTTATAAAAGACTTCTGAAGGCATCATTTGGTATCGTATTCCCCTTGGGTTTGGTTGGGTCTCAGCAAAGCAGATACCAGGGACTGTAAAGGGGTTAAAGCTTAAAACGGCTCCGGTTCCGTTATTTTAAGGGTTAAAGCTTCCAAAATTGGTGTGCAATATTTTCAAGGCTTTAAGACACTGTGGTGAAAGTTTGGTGAATTTTGAACAATTCCTTCATGTTTTTTCGCAATTGCAGTAATAAAGTGTGCTCAGTTTAAAATTTAAAGTGACAGTAACGGTTTTATTTCAAAACGTTTTTTGTACTTTCTTATCAAGTTTATGCCTGTTTAACATGTCTGAACTACCAGATAGACTGTGTTCTGAATGTGGGGAAGCCAGAATTCCTATTCATTTAAATAAATGTGATTTATGTGATAATGACAATGATGCCCAAGATGATTCCTCAAGTGAGGGGAGTAAGCATGGTACTGCATCATTCCCTCCTTCGTCTACACGAGTCTTGCCCACTCAGGAGGCCCCTAGTACATCTAGCGCGCCAATACTCCTTACTATGCAACAATTAACGGCTGTAATGGATAATTCTGTCAAAAACATTTTAGCCAAAATGAACCCTTGTCAGCGTAAGCGTGGATGCTCTGTTTTAGTTACTGAAGAGCATGACGACGCTGATATTAATATCTCTGAAGGGCCCCTAACCCAATCTGAGGGGGCCAGGGAGGTTTTGTCTGAGGGAGAAATTACTGATTTAGGGAACATTTCTCAGCAGGCTGAATCTGATGTGATTACTTTTAAATTTAAATTGGAACATCTCCGCATTTTGCTTAAGGAGGTATTATCCACTCTGGATGATTGTGAAAATTTGGTCATCCCAGAGAAACTATGTAAAATGGACAAGTTCCTAGAGGTGCCGGGGCTCCCAGAAGCTTTTCCTATACCCAAGCGGGTGGCGGACATTGTTAATAAAGAATGGGAAAGGCCCGGTATTCCTTTCGTCCCTCCCCCCATATTTAAAAAATTGTTTCCTATGGTCGACCCCAGAAAGGACTTATGGCAGTCAGTCCCCAAGGTCGAGGGAGCGGTTTCTACTTTAAACAAACGCACCACTATTCCCATAGAGGATAGTTGTGCTTTCAAAGATCCTATGGATAAAAAATTAGAAGGTTTGCTTAAAAAGATGTTTGTTCAGCAGGGTTACCTTCTACAACCCATTTCATGCATTGTCCCTGTCACTACAGCCGCATATTTCTGGTTTGATGAACTGATTAAGGTGCTCGATAGTGACTCTCCTCCTTATGAGGAGATTATGGACAGAGTCAATGCTCTCAAATTGGCTAATTCTTTCACTCTAGACGCCTCTTTGCAATTGGCTAAGTTAGCGGCTAAGAATTCTGGGTTTGCTATTGTGGCGCGCAGAGCGCTTTGGTTGAAATCTTGGTCGGCTGATGCGTCTTCCAAGAACAACTATAAACATTCCTTTCAAGGGGAAAACGCTGTTTGGTCCTGACTTGAAAGAGATTATCTCTGATATCACTGGGGGTAAGGGCCATGCCCTTCCTCAGGATCGGCCTTTCAAGGCAAAAAATAGACCTAATTTTCGTCCCTTTCGTAAAAACGGACCAGCCCAAGGTGCTACGTCCTCTAAGCAAGAAGGTAATACTTCTCAGGCCAAGCCAGCTTGGAGACCAATGCAAGGCTGGAACAAGGGAAAGCAGGCAAAGAAACCTGCCACTGCTACCAAGACAGCATGAAATATCGGCCCCCGATCCGGGACCGGATCTGGTGGGGGGCAGACTCTCTCTCTTCGCTCAGGCTTGGGCAAGAGATGTTCTGGATCCTTGGGCGCTAGAAATAGTCTCCCAGGGTTATCTTCTGGAATTCAAGGGACTTCCCCCAAGGGGGAGGTTCCACAGGTCTCAGTTGTCTTCAGACCACATAAAAAGACAGGCGTTCTTACATTGCGTAGAAGACCTGTTAAAAATGGGAGTGATTCATCCTGTTCCATTGAGAGAACAAGGGATGGGGTTCTACTCCAATCTGTTCATAGTTCCCAAAAAAGAGGGAACATTCAGACCAATCCTAGATCTCAAGATCTTAAACAAATTTCTCAAGGTCCCATCTTTCAAGATGGAAACCATTCGAACTATCCTTCCTTCCATCCAGGAAGGTCAATTCATGACCACGGTGGATTTAAAGGATGCGTATCTACATATTCCTATCCACAAGGAACATCATCGGTTCCTAAGGTTTGCATTCCTGGACAAACATTACCAGTTCGTGGCGCTTCCTTTCGGATTAGCCACTGCTCCAAGGATTTTCACAAAGGTACTAGGGTCCCTTCTAGCTGTGCTAAGACCAAGGGGCATTGCAGTAGTACCTTACCTGGACGACATTCTGATTCAAGCGTCGTCCCTCCCTCGAGCAAAGGCTCACACGGACATCGTCCTGGCCTTTCTCAGATCGCACGGCTGGAAAGTGAACGTGGAAAAGAGTTCTCTATCCCCGTCAACAAGGGTTCCCTTCTTGGGAACAATTATAGACTCCTCAGAAATGAGGATTTTTCTAACAGAGGCCAGAAAGACAAAGCTTCTGGACTCTTGTCGAATACTTCATTCCGTTCCTCTTCCTTCCGTAGCTCAGTGCATGGAAGTGATCGGGTTGATGGTAGCGGCAATGGACATAGTTCCTTTTGCGCGCATTCATCTAAGACCATTACAACTGTGCATGCTCAGTCAGTGGAATGGGGACTATACAGACTTGTCTCCAAAGATACAAGTAAATCAGAGGACCAGAGACTCACTCCGTTGGTGGCTGTCCCTGGACAACCTGTCACGAGGGATGACATTCCACAGACCAGAGTGGGTCATTGTCACGACCGACGCCAGTCTGATGGGCTGGGGCGCGGTCTGGGGATCCCTGAAAGCTCAGGGTCTTTGGTCTCGGGAAGAATCTCTTCTACCGATAAATATTCTGGAACTGAGAGCGATATTCAATGCTCTCAAGGCTTGGCCTCAGCTAGCGAGGACCAAGTTCATACGGTTTCAATCAGACAACATGACGACTGTTGCGTACATCAACCATCAGGGGGGAACAAGGAGTTCCCTAGCGATGGAAGAAGTGACCAAGATCATTCTATGGGCGGAGTCTCACTCCTGCCACCTGTCTGCTATCCACATCCCGGGAGTGGAAAATTGGGAAGCGGATTTTCTGAGTCGTCAGACATTGCATCCGGGGGAGTGGGAACTCCATCCGGAAATCTTTGCCCAAGTCACTCAACTTTGGGGCATTCCAGACATGGATCTGATGACCTCTCGTCAGAACTTCAAAGTTCCTTGCTACGGGTCCAGATCCAGGGATCCCAAGGCGGCTCTAGTGGATGCACTAGTAGCACCTTGGACCTTCAAACTAGCTTATGTGTTCCCGCCGTTTCCTCTCATCCCCAGGCTGGTAGCCAGGATCAATCAGGAGAGGGCGTCGGTGATCTTGATAGCTCCTGCGTGGCCACGCAGGACTTGGTATGCAGATCTGGTGAATATGTCATCGGCTCCACCTTGGAAGCTACCTTTGAGACGAGACCTTCTTGTTCAGGGTCCGTTCGAACATCCGAATCTGGTTTCACTCCAGCTGACTGCTTGGAGATTGAACGCTTGATTTTATCGAAGCGAGGTTTCTCAGATTCTGTTATCGATACTCTTGTTCAGGCCAGAAAGCCTGTAACTAGAAAGATTTACCACAAAATTTGGAAAAAATATATCTGTTGGTGTGAATCTAAAGGATTCCCTTGGGACAAGGTTAAGATTCCTAGGATTCTATCCTTCCTTCAAGAAGGATTGGAAAAAGGATTATCGGCAAGTTCCCTGAAGGGACAGATTTCTGCCTTGTCGGTGTTACTTCACAAAAAACTGGCAGCTGTGCCAGATGTTCAAGCCTTTGTTCAGGCTCTGGTTAGAATCAAGCCTGTTTACAAACCTTTGACTCCTCCTTGGAGTCTCAATTTAGTTCTTTCAGTTCTTCAGGGGGTTCCGTTTGAACCCTTACATTCCGTTGATATTAAGTTATTATCTTGGAAAGTTTTGTTTTTAGTTGCAATTTCTTCTGCTAGAAGAGTTTCAGAATTATCTGCTCTGCAGTGTTCTCCTCCTTATCTGGTGTTCCATGCAGATAAGGTGGTTTTACGTACTAAACCTGGTTTTCTTCCAAAAGTTGTTTCTAACAAAAACATTAACCAGGAGATTATCGTACCTTCTCTGTGTCCGAAACCAGTTTCAAAGAAGGAACGCTTGTTGCACAATTTGGATGTTGTTCGCGCTCTAAAATTCTATTTAGATGCTACAAAGGATTTTAGACAAACATCTTCCCTGTTTGTTGTTTATTCAGGTAAAAGGAGAGGTCAAAAAGCAACTTCTACCTCTCTCTCTTTTTGGATTAAAAGCATCATCAGATTGGCTTACGAGACTGCCGGACGGCAGCCTCCCGAAAGAATCACGGCTCATTCCACTAGGGCTGTGGCTTCCACATGGGCCTTCAAGAACGAGGCTTCTGTTGATCAGATATGTAGGGCAGCGACTTGGTCTTCACTGCACACTTTTACCAAATTTTACAAGTTTGATACTTTTGCTTCTTCTGAGGCTATTTTTGGGAGAAAGGTTTTGCAAGCCGTGGTGCCTTCCATTTAGGTGACCTGATTTGCTCCCTCCCTTCATCCGTGTCCTAAAGCTTTGGTATTGGTTCCCACAAGTAAGGATGACGCCGTGGACCGGACACACCTATGTTGGAGAAAACAGAATTTATGTTTACCTGATAAATTTCTTTCTCCAACGGTGTGTCCGGTCCACGGCCCGCCCTGGTTTTTTAATCAGGTCTGATAATTTATTTTCTTTAACTACAGTCACCACGGTACCATATGGTTTCTCCTATGCTATTATTCCTCCTTAACGTCGGTCGAATGACTGGGGTAGGCGGAGCCTAGGAGGGATCATGTGACCAGCTTTGCTGGGCTCTTTGCCATTTCCTGTTGGGGAGGAGAATATCCCACAAGTAAGGATGACGCCGTGGACCGGACACACCGTTGGAGAAAGAAATTTATCAGGTAAACATAAATTCTGTTATTTATTTAAAATGGAATTTATTCGTTCTTTACTTAAAGAAGTTCTAATTGCTTTAGAAATAGAGGATTCTGGTCCTCTTGATACTAATTCTAAACGTTTAGATAAGGTATTTAAAGCTCCTGTGGTTATTCCAGAAGTTTTTCCTGTTCCTAATGCTATTTCTGCAGTAATTTCCAAAGAATGGGATAATTTGGGTAATTCATTTACTCCTTCTAAACGTTTTAAGCAATTATATCCTGTGCCGTCTGACAGATTAGAATTTTGGGACAAGATCCCTAAAGTTGATGGGGCTATTTCTACCCTTGCTAAACGTACTACTATTCCTACGTCAGATGGTACTTCGTTTAAGGATCCTCTAGATAGGAAAATTGAGTCCTTTCTAAGAAAAGCTTATCTGTGTTCAGGTAATCTTCTTAGACCTGCTATATCTTTGGCTGATGTTGCTGCAGCTTCAACTTTTTGGTTGGAAACTTTAGCGCAACAAGTAACACATCGTGATTCTCATGATATTATTATTCTTCTTCAGCATGCTAATAATTTTATCTGTGATGCCATTTTTGATATTATCAGAGTTGATGTCAGGTTTATGTCTCTAGCTATTTTAGCTAGAAGAGCTTTATGGCTTAAAACTTGGAATGCTGATATGGCTTCTAAATCAACTTTACTTTCCATTTCTTTCCAGGGTAACAAATTATTTGGTTCTCAGTTGGATTCCATTATTTCAACTGTTACTGGTGGGAAAGGAACTTTTTTACCACAGGATAAAAAATCTAAAGGTAAAAACAGGGCTAATAATCGTTTTCGTTCCTTTCGTTTCAACAAAGAACAAAAGCCTGATCCTTCATCCTCAGGAGCAGTTTCAGTTTGGAGACCATCTCCAGTCTGGAATAAATCCAAGCCAGCTAGAAAGGCAAAGCCTGCTTCTAAGTCCACATGAAGGTGCGGCCCTCATTCCAGCTCAGCTGGTAGGGGGCAGGTTACGTTTTTTCAAGGAAATTTGGATCAATTCTGTTCACAATCTTTGGATTCAGAGCATTGTTTCAGAAGGGTACAGAATTGGTTTCAAGTTGAGACCTCCTGCAAAGAGATTTTTTCTTTCCCGTGTCCCAGTAAATCCAGTAAAAGCTCAAGCATTTCTGAAATGTGTTTCAGATCTAGAGTTGACTGGAGTAATTATGCCAGTTCCAGTTCCGGAACAGGGGATGGGGTTTTATTCAAATCTCTTCATTGTACCAAAGAAGGAGAATTCTTTCAGACCAGTTCTGGATCTAAAAATATTGAATCGTTATGTAAGGATACCAACGTTCAAGATGGTAACTGTAAGGACTATCTTACCTTTTGTTCAGCAAGGGAATTATATGTCCACGATAGATTTACAGGATGCATATCTGCATATTCCGATTCATCCAGATCATTATCAGTTCCTGAGATTCTCGTTTCTGGACAAGCATTACCAATTTGTGGCTCTGCCGTTTGGCCTAGCTACAGCTCCAAGAATTTTTACAAAGGTTCTCGGTGCCCTGCTGTCTGTAATCAGAGAACAGGGTATTGTGGTATTTCCTTATTTGGACGATATCTTGGTACTTGCTCAGTCTTTACATTTAGCAGAATCTCATACGAATCGACTTGTGTTGTTTCTTCAAGATCATGGTTGGAGGATCAATTTACCAAAAAGTTCTTTGATTCCTCAGACAAGGGTAACCTTTCTGGGTTTCCAGATGGATTCAGTGTCCATGACTCTGTCTTTAACAGACAAGAGACGTCTAAAGTTGATTACAGCTTGTCGAAACCTTCAGTCACAATCATTCCCTTCGGTAGCCTTATGCATGGAAATTCTAGGTCTTATGACTGCTGCATCGGACGCGATCCCCTTTGCTCGTTTTCACATGCGACCTCTTCAGCTCTGTATGCTGAAGCAATGGTGCAAGGATTACACGAAGATATCTCAATTAATATCTTTAAAACCGATTGTTCGACACTCTCTAACATGGTGGACAGATCACCATCGTTTAATTCAGGGGGCTTCTTTTGTGCTTCCGACCTGGACTGTAATTTCAACAGATGCAAGTCTCACAGGTTGGGGAGCTGTGTGGGGATCTCTGACGGCACAAGGAGTTTGGGAATCTCAGGAGGTGAGATTACCGATCAATATTTTGGAACTCCGTGCAATTTTCAGAGCTCTTCAGTTTTGGCCTCTTCTGAAGAGAGAATCGTTCATTTGTTTTCAGACAGACAATGTCACAACTGTGGCATACATCAATCATCAAGGAGGGACTCACAGTCCTCTGGCTATGAAAGAAGTATCTCAAATCTTGGTTTGGGCGGAATCCAGCTCCTGTCTAATCTCTGCGGTTCATATCCCAGGTGTAGACAATTGGGAAGCGGATTATCTCAGTCGCCAAACGTTGCATCCGGGCGAATGGTCTCTTCACCCAGAGGTATTTCTTCAGATTGTTCAAATGTGGGAACTTCCAGAAATAGATCTGATGGCGTCCCATCTAAACAAGAAACTTCCCAGGTATCTGTCCAGATCCCGGGATCCTCAGGCGGAGGCAGTGGATACATTATCACTTCCTTGGAAGTATCATCCTGCCTATATCTTTCCGCCTCTAGTTCTTCTTCCAAGAGTAATCTCCAAGATTCTGAAGGAATGCTCGTTTGTTCTGCTGGTAGCTCCGGCTTGGCCTCACAGGTTTTGGTATGCGGATCTTGTCCGGATGGCCTCTTGCCAACCGTGGACTCTTCCGTTAAGACCAGACCTTCTGTCACAAGGCCCTTTTTTCCATCAGGATCTGAAATCCTTAAATTTAAAGGTATGGAGATTGAACGCTTGATTCTTGGTCAAAGAGGTTTCTCTGACTCCGTGATTAATACTATGTTACAGGCTCGTAAATCTGTATCTCGAGAGATATATTATAGAGTCTGGAAGACTTATATTTCTTGGTGTCTTTCTCATCATTTTTCTTGGCATTCTTTTAGAATACCGAGAATTTTACAGTTTCTTCAGGATGGTTTAGATAAGGGTTTGTCCGCAAGTTCTTTGAAAGGACAAATCTCTGCTCTTTCTGTTCTTTTTCACAGAAAGATTGCTATTCTTCCTGATATTCATTGTTTTGTACAAGCTTTGGTTCGTATAAAACCTGTCATTAAGTCAATTTCTCCTCCTTGGAGTTTGAATTTGGTTCTGGGAGCTCTTCAAGCTCCTCCGTTTGAACCTATGCATTCATTGGACATTAAATTACTTTCTTGGAAAGTTTTGTTCCTTTTGGCCATCTCTTCTGCTAGAAGAGTTTCTGAATTATCTGCTCTTTCTTGTGAGTCTCCTTTTCTGATTTTTCATCAGGATAAGGCGGTGTTGCGAACTTCTTTTGAATTTTTACCTAAAGTTGTGAATTCCAACAACATTAGTAGAGAACTTGTGGTTCCTTCATTATGTCCTAATCCTGAGAATTCTAAGGAGAAATCGTTGCATTCTTTGGATGTTGTTAGAGCTTTGAAATATTATGTTGAAGCTACGAAATCTTTCCGTAAGACTTCTAGTCTATTTGTTATCTTTTCCGGTTCTAGGAAAGGCCAGAAAGCTTCTGCCATTTCTTTGGCATCTTGGTTGAAATCTTTAATTCATCTTGCCTATGTTGAGTCGGGTAAAATTCCGCCTCAGAGAATTACAGCTCATTCTACTAGGTCAGTATCTACTTCCTGGGCGTTTAGGAATGAAGCTTCGGTTGACCAGATCTGCAAAGCAGCAACTTGGTCCTCTTTGCATACTTTTACTAAATTCTACCATTTTGATGTATTTTCTTCTTCTGAAGCAGTTTTTGGTAGAAAAGTACTTCAGGCAGCGGTTTCAGTTTGAATCTTCTGCTTATGTTTTTCGTTAAACTTTATTTTGGGTGTGGATTATTTTCAGCAGGAATTGGCTGTCTTTATTTTATCCCTCCCTCTCTAGTGACTCTTGTGTGGAAAGATCCACATCTTGGGTAGTCATTATCCCATACGTCACTAGCTCATGGACTCTTGCTAATTACATGAAAGAAAACATAATTTATGTAAGAACTTACCTGATAAATTCATTTCTTTCATATTAGCAAGAGTCCATGAGGCCCGCCCTTTTTTTGTGGTGGTTATGATTTTGTATAAAGCACAATTATTCCAATTCCTTATTTTATATGCTTTCGCACTTTTTTATCACCCCACTTCTTGGCTATTCGTTAAACTGAATTGTGGGTGTGGTGAGGGGTGTATTTATAGGCATTTTGAGGTTTGGGAAACTTTGCCCCTCCTGGTAGGAATGTATATCCCATACGTCACTAGCTCATGGACTCTTGCTAATATGAAAGAAATGAATTTATCAGGTAAGTTCTTACATAAATTATGTTTTTCTGGGTAACACTTTGCTTATGTGAAAAGTGTGGCAATAACTTGCATAAAGTTAGGGAATTCTTCTAAACTAATATCAGTTTGACTCATTTTTAAATCTGCTTTATCCATGCTTTAATTGACAACGGTGCTAATTCACCTTAAATGATAAAAGAGCTGTGAGAAGCAGGGGCAGACATTGTAACTGAATGTCTAATGTATGAGTGAGAGGAATACAGGATTCTGCAAATACATAGATGAGTGAAAACAAATACAATGCTAGTTTGTAACAGACCAGAGCCAATAGTGCTAAAGACACTCCCACTCACATTGACACAAAGGTAGTTGGATATAAACCATCAGATTTGGTTAATTGGGATCAGGTTTACGCACGAGTAGGGTGTTAGATTTTTTCCCCCCACTTTTCACACTCCATTGAAGTCTATGGGGGGAATACATTAAAGCAATTATATTTTAAGTTTGGCTCTTTGTGTGTGTTCGGTAAGTGCGATAGCAACACGTAAAAAAAAATCTTCTAGCATGTGAGCAATAATTACTGCTCCACTTATAATCTGGCCCTTAATCAGATTTGTCTAATTTTATTGAAATATGCCACAAAATTTCCACTTGTGAACATTTCTTGTTTTTGTTTTTTTTTTTTGAGCCAAAATTATATATACTAGATAAACAAGTGCTATTTTTTAATCAACTACTAAATGCTGTACATAATATTAGCATTTGGATTACCTTATCTATGGGGTCTATGGCAAGAACAATATTAGCAGGAAAAAAAAAGGATATAGAGTATTTTCTATGTTGATCTGCATGCATTGAAATGCATTAGTACATGTAATTTAAGATGTTATACTCATCTTATAAAAAAGCAATTTCACATTCCATTTTTTTTTATTCCAGGGCTTCCTTCAAGAGAGTAAGTTCAGCAGGGTGTTAACTGAGCCTGTTATGCGAGATACAGGTCCTAGGCGAAGGGGAAGGCGGCCTAGGAGTGAGATGACAAAGTCCACTGGAGCAGCAGTATCAGACTCTCCCTCTGGAATGGGCCAGCTTTTTATGAATGGTTTGATTGCAGGAATGGATATAGTAGGACTGCAGAATATGAGGAATATGCAAGGCATCCCTTTAACTGGACTGGTAGGGTTCCCTACAGGCTTCACAACAGTTTCTGCAAATGATGAGATGAAGAGCACCTTAAGCATGTTACCAATGATGCTCCCTGGCATGACTACCATGCCTCAAATGTTTGGTGTTGGGGGGATTATAAATTCTCCTATGTCCTCTTCTGTGTCAACTTCTTTAGGAAGCACAATAAAAAGTGGGTCCTCACGCACAGAGAAAGCCACAGAGGACAATGATGGCAGCCAAGAAACTAAACAAGACACGGCACCTTCTGAGAAAGTTGGAGGTGGCTCCTTTCAGGAGCAGTCAGACCCTGCAGTGACTACCAGCAGCCCTGTAGCTTTCAACCCATTCCTTATCCCTGGCATGTCCCCAAGTTTGCTTTACCCATCTATGTTTCTGTCACCTGGGATTGGCATGGCAATACCTGGGGTTCAACCAAACCGCTTATCTGAGTCAAGTGGTCTTGATCAACCTCGAAGGAAGAGGAAGAAAGTGAAGGATGACTCTCAGACCTCTGAACTAGAGACTGTGCCCAATACAGAAAGCGTAGACCAGGAGCAACCATCACCTAATAGCCAGAACTGTAAATATAATAGTGAAGTACCCGCATCTGAGAAAGATGGGGATGATTCTGGTTTAAAAGGGACTCTGGACAATACCAACTAGAACTTTCCCTCCAGACATAGTGACTTGTGAGTTTTCTCTCCCATGGCTATTCCTAGCTCTCTGTCAGATCTCTGGGGTGTGCAACCTCTTGTAACCATTTTTTAATGGTGTTTCTGTATCCGCTAAATGGAGGGGTTCTTTTCATCCTGACACTAGTTTGACAAACCATGATTGGTGGCTAGAATGGTAAATCTGAAAATTCTGTTTTGAGAGTTGTTGTTTTTTTTTATTTTCATTCCATCAAAGGGTAATTCAATTATCCTAGTCTTTTATCCTCTACTTGTCTTCAACCCCCAAAATAACCCAAGTTTTTGGTTTAAAGGCAGAGTGTAGCACAAGGTCTTAAAGCAGCAATCCCTAAAGCCAAAGATGGGCTTTTAGCTAAAGCAATAGAACTGGTGTTGTCCATAATCAGTACATCACTGAAAGCTCTTAAAGGGGTGACGTTCATCCAGTGGTAGATATGAAATGAAGTGTGGTGGTTCTGACTTACAGAACCAATATGACACTTGGAGAAATACAGCTTCTTGATCCACCAAAGGTTTATAGAGAAGGGAAAGATGCACTTTTAACGAATATTCTTTTCTTTTAAAAAGAAAATTGGATATTTGATATAAAAAGAATAAACATTTTGGATTAGTGCAGCGTTGTAAAAAAAAAAAAAAAAAAAAGATACAACCCTTAAATGCATTGCACCTGCTACAGTTCTGGAAATGGGATAGTGAATTTCCTGTTAAAAGTAGAAAATAGATGTATATTTCTTTAAAAATAGTATTTTTTTAATTAACATGAAATACAATATATATGCGTGTATAAATATATATATATATAAGCTAGAGGATGGCAACTTGAGAAAATCAACTGAATAGTTGCTTTCCAGTAACCCAGAAACAAACAACCTCCTACCCCATTTACTTTAAAAAAAAAGTTATATCTTTCTTTGTTTGTGGGTTATTGACCAAAAATCTAGAGACAAAATTAAATTGAGGAATAAAGTACTGTATCCTCTTTAATTCTGCACAGACATTGCCGGGTATGCACAGGCACCATTTAAATGTTGGTGTCTGCATAATCTTTTTCCACAAGGTGCAAAAAAAATGAGTGGCAATATGTTCAGCAGAAGAGAGCTGCATGGTGTTCATATGAGCTGTACATCATTTTAAACACTATAGCTTATTGACATCAAAAGGGTAACTCAAGGTAGGGAGACTTATTGGTAGCTGTAAGGAACAAAATTCCATGGGCTGCATTTGCTCCTCTTGCTTTCCCTCCAGACATATGTGCAATTAAGATCTGAGGAACATGGGTGATAAAGGTAGCACTTAATTCTGTATGTAGTTATTAGTAGACCTTTGCCCCCAGTATGTCAAAAAATAGATCTGTGTCTCTCTCACTCTTTCCCTTGGTCTTCTAGTTACATTTCCAGAGGTCTTTTACTGAGAATGAGCAGTGCGGTATAACAGATTGCTCTGTGCAATAAACAAACTCTTTCTAGCTTAGGAACAGTATTAAAATTATAAAGCTTAATTTAAAAGCTCTTGTGACCAAGATGCCTTTTTTTATTTCTGCTGTAAAGGATCCAGCACTTTGTCTATAACAATCATGCTATTCCTATCGGTACCCCTTATTGTTGCACATCATAAGAGCAGGACATGGGCGCAGTGCCTCAAAATGACTTCAGAGTTACAAGCAGAGACAAAATGAGGTTTTACACTGTAGTTATGACCGAACCCGTACACTCCTACATGTATCTTCATTCACAGGGACAGTGGGTCCATATGCTCTGTGGCACAATTGTAAGCACTCTAACACAAGTAAGCACTTTTTTTGCTTCGGTTTTAACACCTACAACATCCACCTATAAAAGAAAAAAGCACTTGGTGATTTTTATTAATATTTAGAAAGTAAAGACTAGTTCTAGATTTTACCTGGTTACTGCATATATCTATGTTAGAAAATAAATTTATAAAGGTAGAAATCACTGTAGGGTAACATAAACAAATACAAGGACACATCACTGTATTAATTAGAGGGGCTGCTGCTTTAACTATTCTGCAGGTCAGGTCCAGAGTTGAATTTGATTTTGCTACAGAGCACTGAATTAAAATCTCCTTTGCAAAGATTTTGCGACATATTAGTGCTTTGTAAGCCCCTCTGGAAGTGAAAGGTATAAAAGAGCACTAACCACTTATGTCCCGATTATCAAAAATTTGCAGACATGGAGAGAGATCACTCAAAACATTTTTTAAAGCATTATATTGTATTTGTCTCTCCTTCACATTTATAACCCTGAGATAAACAGCTCTCAAGCTAAAAATTTGCCTTTTTAAAATTCTTTGAGGGAACAGTACTGACGAGACTGCTTAGATAATCTCACCAGAGCGGAGAGCTTTAGAAAACTTGGCCATTAGAAACCAAATCGAACCAAATGTTGATTGTTAATGAATAGATTTTTGCAATCAGTGATGTAAAAAAGTTGTATCAGTTATACATTTTTACTCCAATTAATTGTAATCATTAAAATCATACCCAAAGGATTTTTTTTTATATTCTGGATTGTAATAGATGTAGTAATTATAATTGCAGGCATGCCCCATTTTTCTCAAAGTTTATGCAGCTGCAATGGGGTCCAAAAACATTTACTACTGTGCATCTTGAGATCCTATGTTAGAATTCTGAAATACATTTATATGTCTGACTTATTTAAGATCTCAGTCGTTTCATTTGACCCCATTTCACTGCAACTACTTCTACATTGCATCGGTCAATTGAAAATGTGTTTTTGCTGAAATGTTACATCAAAACTGTATTTTGGGGGAAAGTAAGCACAGCTGTAGCAAGTGCTAATGTGTATTTCTTTTTTTATTTAAAAGTATTTCCCTATTTTATTATGGTTACTAGTCTGGTAGCATAGATCAAATATATAGAATTAATGACTGAAAAACATATATTCATTTTTTTTTTTTCTAAAGAAAAAAAGATAATAGAATGATTTTGTCCATGTGTAGTTATTGAGAAAATTTCATACACATTCTGTCTCATATATCTTTTAGAAGTTAAAGTGAAGGTAAACTTTATTCAATTAGAATATATCAATGCACTCTTTCATGAATGAATAAGCTAATCGCTAACTTCATTTTATAAAAAAATTATTTATCTTTTATTTTTATCTATATTTTTCCCTACCGTTCTGACGATAACTCCTCCCAAACTATTTCCTGATGTGATGTGCGGCAATCTCAGTAACGCGTTCACAATGAGCAATGTCGATGCGCATGTGCGAATCCGAGATTTACGCCTCAAAGCACTACACAAATATTCTATTTCAGAACATTTTTTTTTCTTCAGATTTTGCACTGCTTGTGCCGCTCACCCTCATTGCCTCTATGGTATGACATCGGGACAGACTCACTTCTTCCCCAAGAGGAGAATAGCAAGCGGTATCTACGGGAGCAGCAGCAAAGCCATTGCTATAGTTACTACTTGGCATGACAGCCTACTTCCGTGTCATGCCATTTGCACCAACTGAAAGTGCAAAGTTACTGACTTCCTGTCCCGAAACGGGAATGCGCGTGGACTATCAGATAAAAAAATTAGACAGCACATATCCACAAGTAGGCGGATGACGTAAAGTCACGGCCGCCTAACGGACAGATTTTCAACTGGCTGTTAAAAAAACGTGACCCAGACTTAAAAAAAAAAAAAAAATGGGTTGATTTTACAGAGCGGCAAAAAGCTAATTAAAAGTGAGATTAATGGTTTTAGAATCAATATTTAACAAGAGGATGAATTAAAGTCCTATTGATTTTTCATACAGAATTGGATTTTGGATCAGCATGAAGGTAACTTTACCTTCACTTTAAATCGGTTTCCTTTTTTTCACAGAAAACAGGTTATCTGTGTTTAGACAAGTAATACAGTTTAACTTGAAAGCATTTATAGGCATGAGCCAATATTCGTTATGCATTTTGTGTATGTGTTGCACTTTTTACAGTAATAAATCAGAGACAAATATTTGCCCATATACCTAGAAAACAATGAATCACAGTATTTAACTGGTAAAAGTGAAGGGATATAAAACAGTCTGTTTCATTGCTGTAACAAAAAAACACTAAGCAGTGGGTTATACTAAAAGTGACATGAAACCCCCAAAAAATTCTATCATGAATCAGACAGAGCATGCAATTTTAAATAACTTTCCTAATTACTTCTATTTTCAAATAGTATTCATTCTCTTGGTATCCTTTGTTTAAAAGCATATCTAGGTAAGCTCATGAGCTGTGGGAGCTAGTTGTTGTACATATATATTATCATTGGCTTACCAATGTGTTCAGCTAGCTCCCAGTATTGCATTGCTGCTCCATCAATAAAGGATACCAAGAGCATGAAGCAAAATTGATAGCAAAAGTAAATTAGAATGTTGTTTAAAATTGTATTCTCTATCTGAATCATGAAAGAAATAAATATTAGGTTTCATGTCCCTTTAATATAAATCATTGCAATATGTATTATTCATCATTTATTATAAAAAGATTTCATAATTAATTATATTTTTTAAACTTCATTTGTGCAGTATCCATTACTTCCTGTCAAAGCCCCACAAGGAGGCTGGGGTCACAGTCATATTTTGTTTCCTTTGAAGTGTGCTAGTAGACACCATACAAAATAGTTTGTTGACCATGATCGTTAGAAAACTTCTGCTGCAAAAATCATGTGACATTAGAACTTAGAGACAGTTTACTCAAAAATGTTCTCCCCTTTAATTTGTTCCCAATGATCCACTTTACCAGCTGGAGTGTATTAAATAGTTTACAAGTAGCAGAAGAAATTACACTCCCAGTGGCTAATAGAAGAGATGAGGTAATAAAATGTTAATTTTCCATTTTTCTGCCCAAGTATTGGTGATTGGTCTATGGACAGATATTTTCTGGATCCCCTTCGGTTAAGGCTGTGTATGTCTTACTCCGAGACCTAAAGAGACACAAAACTAAACAAAAAATCTACAAAATTGCAGTGCACACACTGTGCGTATCTGTCAAGTTCCATTTACAAATTGTAAATCTAATTTTCTTCCTAATGGGAAAGAGTCCACAGCCGCATTCATTACTTATGGGAAATAAGAACCTGGCCACCAGGAGGAGGCAAAGACCCACCAGCCAAAGGCTTAAATACTCCTCCCACTTCCCCTATCCCACAGTCATTCTTTGCCTTTCGTCCCAGGAGGTTAGCAGAGAAGTGTCAGAAGTTTTTTTTTTTGTTATACTTTTATTTATTGTTAATATGTCTCTTATGGAGGGTGCTTTCCTTCGACATGGGACAGGAGTTCTAAGTAGTCCTGTTAGCCTCGGGTGGAGGGCCTGGACGAAAGTTAGAGTCTGGAGATGCAGTGTGAGCTTCCCCTGCGACACCATCCCGACTCATAACCACTCCTTTCAGCACTTGGCGTTGTCTAACTTTGCTTCGCTACCTGCTGTCTTCTCTCGAGTTCATGACGGAGGCTCTGCCACTATTCGTCACTCTTGAAGGGCCATGTTTCTGTTCCACCGCGTAGATTCTGGTAAGATCGTTTTATTTTATTACATTGTCTGTAAGGTGATTTATTATGACAGTATAGTATGGGCCTCGCTGAGTCACCTTCAGTTCAGATCTTGAAATCAAGGGATATTTCCTCCTTAGGGTGAATTGGTGAATGGGGAAGGGGTCTCTTATCATGTTTCTTATGTGATTCAACCTGCATTGGGTATGTGTACGGGCTCTGAGGCTGAGACATGAAGCGTTACTCTATGCGGTGCATAGTGGCTTTTTTCTGGGCTTGTGGTTGCACGGCCTAGGACTAAAAACCTTCGGGTTATGAGTATATGCCTGTTGGTTTAGACTTGCGTATCCTTTTATGTGGGCCTAGTTTTGCCGCCTTTCAGTGGCACGCTTTTGGATTTTGCAGGGCATCTGTTGAACGTGTGTGTTTACGCTTTGGCGGGGTATCTTCTCCTTCCGCATTCCTGACCGAGTGGCGACAGACGAAAGAGTCTGCTCCGCTGAGGTCTGGTCATAGGAGGTGGTGAGTGCCCCAGCCATTGTGTGTCAGATGGCAGTCGTTTTTCCAATATTGTGCGTTTATATTAGACCTAGCCATGGAGGATTCTGATGCCGGGACAATTGTCTTATCAGATTCGTTTGACCCTGTTGTTGCAAGTTTACCACTCTTGTCTTTTGTGCCTGCATGGTTTGCCGGGTCCCTTGGGTTCAGGGGACCTTGGGTCTGCTGAGTCATCGGCCTCCGGGAGCTATGTTCCTCAGGAGACGCCTTCCCAATCGCACACTCCTTTTGCTTTCGCAGGTGACCCGGACTTTGATGTCTTCTCCGTGCAGGGTAAATTGTTTCCCCCGGAGATGGCGGGACATTTTCGTTTTAATATTTTATTGGCTCTGATTCGTCTGCAAAGTTTCCTTGCAGATATGTGCCTGCCTATCCCGGTTGTTCAGACCGTGAATGGCACTATAATATTCCCCCCACGGGTGATTGTTCCCCCTTGTTGTTCTTTGCGTTATAGGATTGTGCGGCTGCGTGTCCTACAACGTCTTTTTGACCGATTGGGGGATCCTTTCCTTTATCGTCCGGGGATTTCTCAAGTCTCGCACGGTTCTTCGGTATAGATTACTGGGGATAACCTTATCTCCGGTCGGTCTATTATGAGCTTTCCCAGCCTTTTTTTTTTTTCTGAGGGTTCCGGTCTCTGTTTGGCAGGTCCTGCGGAGACATAGTTCCTTTCTTGCGATGCCTTCGGGTGCCCTTGTTTATTTTATCTGATTCTGATTTATTTACTTTATATTCTTTTCCTATGGGAATTCTGGGATTGCTTGGATTTAGTTCTTCCAAGGAAGTCGTTCCGGGTTGCATCTGGAGTTGGTGTGTGCACTGTTAATTGTTAGTGACACATGTTGCGCCTGGCTGGTCCGGCGGGACCTACTGGTACACTTGTTTTTGTTGTTTGTTTTTATAAACTACACTTTTCCTCGTGACCTTTGGGTCTGGATGTAAGAAGTGCTTGGGCTAGCCATGTCAGTCTGCTCCAGAGACATGAGCCGGTGGACTCCCACCACGTCCCTTCGCATCCCTGGCCTGAAGGGTGCGGTCTTTGCTGCTGTTGTGCGGTTCAGGTTTTTTTGGGCTGCCCTTGGTGTTTCTCCTAGAGACTAGGTGCCGTTGGGTGGCTAAATAGGTCTGGTCTTGCTGAGGTGGCTGGTTGATCCTACCTCCACTTATGGGAGCTTTTGATGCTCTAATGGGATCTTGGAGGTTGCAGCTCACCCTGGTTTCTCCGTTGTTGCCACTGGTGTTTCACTTGTTTCTGCCGCCCCTTAGGGGTCAGGAACCGATGTGTGCTCGGTTCTCTGTATACCATGCCTTGTGACTGCTGGCCCGGAGTTTTTCTTCTTGGACTCGGGCTGCGTGTGTTATCGCAGTATATATCCTGGGTTCTTCTGTACTTGCTGTTCGAGGTCTCTCTTTTCCTTGACGAGTTAGTCTGCCAGCTTGTTCGACCAGTTTGGGGCGTGTGGCGCCCGGGTCCTGACTAGTGGATTCTGACCCCTTCTTCTCGGATCTGATCGTAGGTTTGGGAGGGGAGTCTAGAGTTCTGTCGGTCCAAGTTCTGGCTATCTCTCCTTAGGTCCCTGTTATCCCCTTGGGTGTTAGGGGTTGGGTCAGGATGGGTTCCATTGTTCTCCTTGGGGAGTTTGGAATTGTTGGCAGATTAGGTACCTGTGGACAGGCTTCTGGGGCTTCTTTTCTTAGGGTTTTTTTGCCCTATTGTCCTCATTAGGTCTAGGATTTGACTCTAGACTGTTTGCCCCTTTTCTTTTTTTTTTGTCTCCACATTTGCGGACCTTTGCTCGGCACATGGTGCTTGCACGTTAGTTGCTTTGCTGCCAGGTTTTGTGGGGGCTTGAGAGGCTGTCTCTCATAGATATAGATCTTATTCCATTTTTTGTTGGGCTCTGGATGGTCTATCTTGACTTTCTCCTATGGCCTGTGGTAGACTCCCCTGACGGGGGGTGCTTTTTGGTTCTGCCGCAACTCTGCCCTTTGGGGTGTTCGGTGCCTGTGCATTCATCAGTAGATGGTTTAGGTGTCTTGGGGACACGTCCTCTCGGTCTTTTCATATGGGGGATTCTGGTTTCCCTTAAAAAGAAGGGTCACATTGGTCCTTAGTGTTCTTTGTGGAGTATCCATTCTGTTAGCTTGGATGCTCGACTTAGATCTAGCCATCTTATGGTCATTTAAGATTGAGGTTCGATTCCATCTGGTTTACATACATTTATGTTGCCTTGTGGGCTTGCACTTTGGGATTCCGTGTTCTCCGGTTTGTGGGAATTATCCCTGGGTTCTGGACGCTTTTTCTTCAATGCGTGCCTGGTTGTTTTTTCTCCCTCCCGTTGTGTGGGGGTGGGTCCTTATTGTCAGCTGTAAGAGCCTGATGATTAGCTTCGCTACCTAGCGAGCGGTGTGTTTGCAGTTTGACTCTGCTGAAACTTTTGCACCTTGGTTGCTAGCAAACTTTTAAGGGTCTGAAAGAGGAGTTTCTTTGCTCCCTCTGGATGAGTGGGATCTTTAGGGATTCTTCGGTTGTCGAGAGGATTGGTTCTCGTATGCGTTTTGGCTGCTCTGCGGCCTATAGTGATGTTGGTCTACACCGTCTAGGTTGCAAAGGAGCGTGATGTTTTGTGTTCCTTCAAGTAAGCAGCTGTGCTTCATCTCTCACGCTTTTAGCATGGTTGTCTTTTGCTCGATCGTTCTTCGGCCGCGGAAACTTTTCTTATCTTGTGAGGCATCCTCAGTCTGTTGTGGACTGGGTGTGGGTCCTGACTGTGGTAAGGGATTTTCCCTTCACGATCCTGATCGGTGGTGACGCTCGTCCATGCTGTGTATCGGTTTCTGCGTCTGCTGGTCCTTGGGATCCTTTGTTTCTCTCTGATCATTTCCTGTTTTCTGCTGCTGTCTTTTTCTACCCTGACATATGTTCAGGTGAGCCTAGCGAGCAGATCTTGGTTGTTTTCTTGAATGCCTGAGTTGATCTTCCTGTCCTGGTTTTCCCTCTGGGATTTGTTAGTCGGGTTCCCCTTGACAGTTTAAGGGGCTGTGCCTGGGGTCTTCAAGGCCTGTGTCTCGATTGCATCTACTCGTGGTAACTGTCCAGGTCCTTTGGACTGTCAATGGTTTTCAGTCCACGGGGTCGTTTGTTTTTTCATTCAATGATGTTGTTCCCGGTTTTCGGACGATACAGGACTTTGTTTTCTGGGAATATGTTTTTTCGGTGGGTGCCTTCAATACCGCCTCTTACCCTCCAGTCTTGACATTCTGTGTCCTCTTTGGCTTGGGTATAAATTTCCCATAAGTAATGAATGCGGCTGCGGACTCTTTCCCATTAGGAAGAAAAACATAAATTATGCTTACCTGATAATTTCCTTTTCTTCCGTGGGAAAGAGTCCACAGCCCCCCGCCCGTTTTTGAGGCATTGTTGTTGTTTTCGTCTTCTGGCACCTTTTCACCTTGATGCTTCTTCCACTGTTCCTTGTTCCTCGGCTGAATGACTAGAGCATAGGGGAAGTGGAAGGAGTATTTAAGCCTTTGGCTGGTGGGTCTTTGCCTCCTCCTGGTGGCCAGGTTCTTATTTCCCATAAGTAATGAATGCGGCTGTGGACTCTTTCCCACGGAAGAAAAGGAAATTATCAGGTAAGCACAATTTGTTTTTTAACACCCTCCCCAGATGCCCATAGAATAAGTCAGGATGGTATTGCCAATCTGTACCATACCACCCACTCCATTGCAAAGAGAGGAGTACACACCCCATCCCTGCTTTAGTAGCATCATTTACTCTGAAGCTTCTAAAGAGTTGATTCAAGAACATACTGTGCTGTTTACAATGTGCAGGAGTGGAGCAGTCTCTAATTTGCTGCGCCACCTGCTGAACCTATCCAAAAACAAATCTTCAATCTTCATGCTGTGGGTAGCCATGGGAGGTAAGTTAACCAGCTCACATGGTGGAGGCTTTAAATATTACATTTTCTTTGCTAAATGGTGGCATAGGCACACGGTGTGTCCATAACAATCTCGCTGTGCAATTACTGAGGAGAAAATGAGGTGTATGTCCTTTTAAGCATTATGTTGAGGTGTTATTGCTAAGGGGGCTTGCATTGTTTTACATTTTGCATTTCTGATTCTTGAGAACCAACAGACATACTCGGCGTTCTAAAAATGCACTATGCTGTTTATGGAGATTCAGTCATTCATGAAAAAAATATATATTGGTTTAGTAAACTGCAAAATGTTAATGTGTGTTTTTTTGTTATTTGCTTTTGTGTAAAAAATAGTTATTTTCCCACGATTCCTAGAGAGCTGAATACCAATTTCTCTAACCTAGGTTTCTTTAAAAAATCCTTCAAATTACCTAAACCAGCTACAAACTAGACGGTAATTGCTTAGACAATAGGGAAACACATTTACCGCTAACCATATTTGGTCTCAAGGGCAATATGATAAATATACTCACAAGAGTTTTTAAGCAGATTTGAAAATCATTTGACAGAAATAAATGCATTAAAGTAATTGTAATTGTTGATTAAAAAAACCTTTTATGTATAAAACAAATATGATTTAAACACACATTATGGTACAATATTAAAATGATTTTCTATTTTAGCTTAAAGGGACATAAAACCTGGTTTCCTTTTAGTAAAAATTATGCTTTGATCTACCAGCAAATCATTAGCTGGTTTAGGCAATTTATAGCATTTTGAAGAAATTCTAAGTTAAATAATTTTCTGATGTGTACAACAAGCACAATTTTTACATAAAAGCAAGGGGTGTTTAATGTCATTTTAAGGCTGATTCCCTCTCCCCCATTCCAGTACATTATAATTTCCATGGAAAGTGCATCTCATGGGTTCAGGTTTTTTTAAATTCAAACTCACTCCAAAACATTCTAAACCCCATTTGAATTAAGCATGTGTTGTAAAATAACACTCTATACCATGCATGGGGACAATTCTTTATTGGTATTTCAGTCCATCAAATACACATTTTCTTTCATATGGGGGTGAGAATCCATGATCCATTACTTCTGGGAATTAAAGTCCTGACCACTAGGAGGAGGAAAAGATTCACAAAACTCCAAGATCCCTTAAAGCCCCTCCCACCTTACTGGAAACAAATCTCGTTTTTGCCACCGCAGGAGGAAGGTGAAGGATGGAGGCGCTCCAGATGTTTTTTGTGAGAGGAGGTCTCAGACCGATTTGAGGTCCAGTTTTCTCTTGGAGAGCTACTGTTTGGACAGAGGGAAGTTTTTGGAGTATGGGTTGTGGCACAAATACACCCTATGGGAGTTAGTCACAGGCCTGCTACAGGTTTCACAGGAAACTGGTCCTTAGCCTCCTCTTGTTGGTTCAACGTTACACTCCACATATTTAAATCCTCTGTTGTCACGCTTACATCACTGGATTGGCTATCTACTGGAAGAAGTTCTTCTCTGCTTATTGTAAGTCCAGTAGTGTGGGTGTCTATCAGGTAAGTTTTGGGATTGTTTTTTGGCTCCTGTCTAGCCTGTAGGCTATTAGTAGTTACTCTATTAGGGGTATATTATAGGCTGGGGACTATTAGGTCAGGCATTTATGTGGCATAGGTATACATGTACCCTATTTCACCCTATGTATTTTGTGCTAGTGGCTTATAGGTGCATTAAGTATTTTAATGCGTGTCAACTTAATTTCAACTTAATTTCTTTTATGTGGGCCTAGTTTTGCCGCCTTTCAGTGGCACGCTTTTGGATTTTGCAGGGCATCTGTTGAACGTGTGTGTTTACGCTTTGGCGGGGTATCTTCTCCTTCCGCATTCCTGACCGAGTGGCGACAGACGAAAGAGTCTGCTCCGCTGAGGTCTGGTCATAGGAGGTGGTGAGTGCCCCAGCCATTGTGTGTCAGATGGCAGTCGTTTTTCCAATATTGTGCGTTTATATTAGACCTAGCCATGGAGGATTCTGATGCCGGGACAATTGTCTTATCAGATTCGTTTGACCCTGTTGTTGCAAGTTTACCACTCTTGTCTTTTGTGCCTGCATGGTTTGCCGGGTCCCTTGGGTTCAGGGGACCTTGGGTCTGCTGAGTCATCGGCCTCCGGGAGCTATGTTCCTCAGGAGACGCCTTCCCAATCGCACACTCCTTTTGCTTTCGCAGGTGACCCGGACTTTGATGTCTTCTCCGTGCAGGGTAAATTGTTTCCCCCGGAGATGGCGGGACATTTTCGTTTTAATATTTTATTGGCTCTGATTCGTCTGCAAAGTTTCCTTGCAGATATGTGCCTGCCTATCCCGGTTGTTCAGACCGTGAATGGCACTATAATATTCCCCCCACGGGTGATTGTTCCCCCTTGTTGTTCTTTGCGTTATAGGATTGTGCGGCTGCGTGTCCTACAACGTCTTTTTGACCGATTGGGGGATCCTTTCCTTTATCGTCCGGGGATTTCTCAAGTCTCGCACGGTTCTTCGGTATAGATTACTGGGGATAACCTTATCTCCGGTCGGTCTATTATGAGCTTTCCCAGCCTTTTTTTTTTTTCTGAGGGTTCCGGTCTCTGTTTGGCAGGTCCTGCGGAGACATAGTTCCTTTCTTGCGATGCCTTCGGGTGCCCTTGTTTATTTTATCTGATTCTGATTTATTTACTTTATATTCTTTTCCTATGGGAATTCTGGGATTGCTTGGATTTAGTTCTTCCAAGGAAGTCGTTCCGGGTTGCATCTGGAGTTGGTGTGTGCACTGTTAATTGTTAGTGACACATGTTGCGCCTGGCTGGTCCGGCGGGACCTACTGGTACACTTGTTTTTGTTGTTTGTTTTTATAAACTACACTTTTCCTCGTGACCTTTGGGTCTGGATGTAAGAAGTGCTTGGGCTAGCCATGTCAGTCTGCTCCAGAGACATGAGCCGGTGGACTCCCACCACGTCCCTTCGCATCCCTGGCCTGAAGGGTGCGGTCTTTGCTGCTGTTGTGCGGTTCAGGTTTTTTTGGGCTGCCCTTGGTGTTTCTCCTAGAGACTAGGTGCCGTTGGGTGGCTAAATAGGTCTGGTCTTGCTGAGGTGGCTGGTTGATCCTACCTCCACTTATGGGAGCTTTTGATGCTCTAATGGGATCTTGGAGGTTGCAGCTCACCCTGGTTTCTCCGTTGTTGCCACTGGTGTTTCACTTGTTTCTGCCGCCCCTTAGGGGTCAGGAACCGATGTGTGCTCGGTTCTCTGTATACCATGCCTTGTGACTGCTGGCCCGGAGTTTTTCTTCTTGGACTCGGGCTGCGTGTGTTATCGCAGTATATATCCTGGGTTCTTCTGTACTTGCTGTTCGAGGTCTCTCTTTTCCTTGACGAGTTAGTCTGCCAGCTTGTTCGACCAGTTTGGGGCGTGTGGCGCCCGGGTCCTGACTAGTGGATTCTGACCCCTTCTTCTCGGATCTGATCGTAGGTTTGGGAGGGGAGTCTAGAGTTCTGTCGGTCCAAGTTCTGGCTATCTCTCCTTAGGTCCCTGTTATCCCCTTGGGTGTTAGGGGTTGGGTCAGGATGGGTTCCATTGTTCTCCTTGGGGAGTTTGGAATTGTTGGCAGATTAGGTACCTGTGGACAGGCTTCTGGGGCTTCTTTTCTTAGGGTTTTTTTGCCCTATTGTCCTCATTAGGTCTAGGATTTGACTCTAGACTGTTTGCCCCTTTTCTTTTTTTTTTGTCTCCACATTTGCGGACCTTTGCTCGGCACATGGTGCTTGCACGTTAGTTGCTTTGCTGCCAGGTTTTGTGGGGGCTTGAGAGGCTGTCTCTCATAGATATAGATCTTATTCCATTTTTTGTTGGGCTCTGGATGGTCTATCTTGACTTTCTCCTATGGCCTGTGGTAGACTCCCCTGACGGGGGGTGCTTTTTGGTTCTGCCGCAACTCTGCCCTTTGGGGTGTTCGGTGCCTGTGCATTCATCAGTAGATGGTTTAGGTGTCTTGGGGACACGTCCTCTCGGTCTTTTCATATGGGGGATTCTGGTTTCCCTTAAAAAGAAGGGTCACATTGGTCCTTAGTGTTCTTTGTGGAGTATCCATTCTGTTAGCTTGGATGCTCGACTTAGATCTAGCCATCTTATGGTCATTTAAGATTGAGGTTCGATTCCATCTGGTTTACATACATTTATGTTGCCTTGTGGGCTTGCACTTTGGGATTCCGTGTTCTCCGGTTTGTGGGAATTATCCCTGGGTTCTGGACGCTTTTTCTTCAATGCGTGCCTGGTTGTTTTTTCTCCCTCCCGTTGTGTGGGGGTGGGTCCTTATTGTCAGCTGTAAGAGCCTGATGATTAGCTTCGCTACCTAGCGAGCGGTGTGTTTGCAGTTTGACTCTGCTGAAACTTTTGCACCTTGGTTGCTAGCAAACTTTTAAGGGTCTGAAAGAGGAGTTTCTTTGCTCCCTCTGGATGAGTGGGATCTTTAGGGATTCTTCGGTTGTCGAGAGGATTGGTTCTCGTATGCGTTTTGGCTGCTCTGCGGCCTATAGTGATGTTGGTCTACACCGTCTAGGTTGCAAAGGAGCGTGATGTTTTGTGTTCCTTCAAGTAAGCAGCTGTGCTTCATCTCTCACGCTTTTAGCATGGTTGTCTTTTGCTCGATCGTTCTTCGGCCGCGGAAACTTTTCTTATCTTGTGAGGCATCCTCAGTCTGTTGTGGACTGGGTGTGGGTCCTGACTGTGGTAAGGGATTTTCCCTTCACGATCCTGATCGGTGGTGACGCTCGTCCATGCTGTGTATCGGTTTCTGCGTCTGCTGGTCCTTGGGATCCTTTGTTTCTCTCTGATCATTTCCTGTTTTCTGCTGCTGTCTTTTTCTACCCTGACATATGTTCAGGTGAGCCTAGCGAGCAGATCTTGGTTGTTTTCTTGAATGCCTGAGTTGATCTTCCTGTCCTGGTTTTCCCTCTGGGATTTGTTAGTCGGGTTCCCCTTGACAGTTTAAGGGGCTGTGCCTGGGGTCTTCAAGGCCTGTGTCTCGATTGCATCTACTCGTGGTAACTGTCCAGGTCCTTTGGACTGTCAATGGTTTTCAGTCCACGGGGTCGTTTGTTTTTTCATTCAATGATGTTGTTCCCGGTTTTCGGACGATACAGGACTTTGTTTTCTGGGAATATGTTTTTTCGGTGGGTGCCTTCAATACCGCCTCTTACCCTCCAGTCTTGACATTCTGTGTCCTCTTTGGCTTGGGTATAAATTTCCCATAAGTAATGAATGCGGCTGCGGACTCTTTCCCATTAGGAAGAAAAACATAAATTATGCTTACCTGATAATTTCCTTTTCTTCCGTGGGAAAGAGTCCACAGCCCCCCGCCCGTTTTTGAGGCATTGTTGTTGTTTTCGTCTTCTGGCACCTTTTCACCTTGATGCTTCTTCCACTGTTCCTTGTTCCTCGGCTGAATGACTAGAGCATAGGGGAAGTGGAAGGAGTATTTAAGCCTTTGGCTGGTGGGTCTTTGCCTCCTCCTGGTGGCCAGGTTCTTATTTCCCATAAGTAATGAATGCGGCTGTGGACTCTTTCCCACGGAAGAAAAGGAAATTATCAGGTAAGCACAATTTGTTTTTTAACACCCTCCCCAGATGCCCATAGAATAAGTCAGGATGGTATTGCCAATCTGTACCATACCACCCACTCCATTGCAAAGAGAGGAGTACACACCCCATCCCTGCTTTAGTAGCATCATTTACTCTGAAGCTTCTAAAGAGTTGATTCAAGAACATACTGTGCTGTTTACAATGTGCAGGAGTGGAGCAGTCTCTAATTTGCTGCGCCACCTGCTGAACCTATCCAAAAACAAATCTTCAATCTTCATGCTGTGGGTAGCCATGGGAGGTAAGTTAACCAGCTCACATGGTGGAGGCTTTAAATATTACATTTTCTTTGCTAAATGGTGGCATAGGCACACGGTGTGTCCATAACAATCTCGCTGTGCAATTACTGAGGAGAAAATGAGGTGTATGTCCTTTTAAGCATTATGTTGAGGTGTTATTGCTAAGGGGGCTTGCATTGTTTTACATTTTGCATTTCTGATTCTTGAGAACCAACAGACATACTCGGCGTTCTAAAAATGCACTATGCTGTTTATGGAGATTCAGTCATTCATGAAAAAAATATATATTGGTTTAGTAAACTGCAAAATGTTAATGTGTGTTTTTTTGTTATTTGCTTTTGTGTAAAAAATAGTTATTTTCCCACGATTCCTAGAGAGCTGAATACCAATTTCTCTAACCTAGGTTTCTTTAAAAAATCCTTCAAATTACCTAAACCAGCTACAAACTAGACGGTAATTGCTTAGACAATAGGGAAACACATTTACCGCTAACCATATTTGGTCTCAAGGGCAATATGATAAATATACTCACAAGAGTTTTTAAGCAGATTTGAAAATCATTTGACAGAAATAAATGCATTAAAGTAATTGTAATTGTTGATTAAAAAAACCTTTTATGTATAAAACAAATATGATTTAAACACACATTATGGTACAATATTAAAATGATTTTCTATTTTAGCTTAAAGGGACATAAAACCTGGTTTCCTTTTAGTAAAAATTATGCTTTGATCTACCAGCAAATCATTAGCTGGTTTAGGCAATTTATAGCATTTTGAAGAAATTCTAAGTTAAATAATTTTCTGATGTGTACAACAAGCACAATTTTTACATAAAAGCAAGGGGTGTTTAATGTCATTTTAAGGCTGATTCCCTCTCCCCCATTCCAGTACATTATAATTTCCATGGAAAGTGCATCTCATGGGTTCAGGTTTTTTTAAATTCAAACTCACTCCAAAACATTCTAAACCCCATTTGAATTAAGCATGTGTTGTAAAATAACACTCTATACCATGCATGGGGACAATTCTTTATTGGTATTTCAGTCCATCAAATACACATTTTCTTTCATATGGGGGTGAGAATCCATGATCCATTACTTCTGGGAATTAAAGTCCTGACCACTAGGAGGAGGAAAAGATTCACAAAACTCCAAGATCCCTTAAAGCCCCTCCCACCTTACTGGAAACAAATCTCGTTTTTGCCACCGCAGGAGGAAGGTGAAGGATGGAGGCGCTCCAGATGTTTTTTGTGAGAGGAGGTCTCAGACCGATTTGAGGTCCAGTTTTCTCTTGGAGAGCTACTGTTTGGACAGAGGGAAGTTTTTGGAGTATGGGTTGTGGCACAAATACACCCTATGGGAGTTAGTCACAGGCCTGCTACAGGTTTCACAGGAAACTGGTCCTTAGCCTCCTCTTGTTGGTTCAACGTTACACTCCACATATTTAAATCCTCTGTTGTCACGCTTACATCACTGGATTGGCTATCTACTGGAAGAAGTTCTTCTCTGCTTATTGTAAGTCCAGTAGTGTGGGTGTCTATCAGGTAAGTTTTGGGATTGTTTTTTGGCTCCTGTCTAGCCTGTAGGCTATTAGTAGTTACTCTATTAGGGGTATATTATAGGCTGGGGACTATTAGGTCAGGCATTTATGTGGCATAGGTATACATGTACCCTATTTCACCCTATGTATTTTGTGCTAGTGGCTTATAGGTGCATTAAGTATTTTAATGCGTGTCAACTTAATTTCTTCTATAAGATACGACGAGTCCACGGATTCATCCTTTACTTGTGGGATATTATCCTCCTGCTAACAGGAAGTGGCAAAGAGCACCACAGCAGAGCTGTCTATATAGCTCCTCCCTTAGCTCCACCCCCAGTCATTCTCTTTGCCTACTCTAAGTACTAGGAAGGGTAAAGTGAAAGAGATGATAAAATGTTAATTTTTTATTTTCTTCAAGCAAGAGGTTTTTTTTATTTTAAATGGTACCGGTGTGTACTATTTACTCTCAGGTAGCAGATGGATGAAGACTTCTGCCTGGAGGCTGATGATCTTAGCATTTGTCACTAAGATCCAGAGCAGTTCCCACAGAATGGCTGAGGAGTACTTTAGAAACATCAGTGTGAGGAACGGAACGTTTTCATGCTATATAGCACTGAGGTATGTTCAGTCATTTTTTTCTGGAGAGACTGTGGTATTTCAGAATTGGCTGACAGTTTCCCCATGAGGGTAAGGGTAAGCAGTAATCCTAAGAGAAGAGGGGTATTACTAAGCTTGCATATAGGGGCTGATAAAAATGGTTGACACTGAGTTTGAATGTTTGTGGGCAAAGGTTTATTGAACTGGGAGTGCTGATAACGTTTTTGGCAGTAACGTTTTTGATGCTTTATTGAGAGGGTACACATGGCTTACTTTTGGGTTTAAGAACCCACATGGCTAGTTTGAGACCGCTCTGATGAGGTTCATTTGGGCTGAGAGACATCGAGTGAGATGGGTGGGGCCTATTTTCGCGTCCTCAGTTGCGCAGTTGTATTTGCAAGGCAAGCAGCAAGCTCCAACTCCGGTGGGCCCTTGTGGAAGTATTGGGCCAAATCGAAGCTTTAACTCTGTTTTTCCAGTTCCCTGAGAGCAGGTAGGCGCCACAGCAGGGCTGTGGCGAGGTGCAGGGGGTGTTTTTTTCCGGATTTAAACCTTATTATTCATCCGGTTTTTACTGTAAAGGGTTAAGTGTTCCTTTTCCTTGTGGGGCAAACTTAGCTGCATAATTTGAATATTTATACAAAATATTGAAACAATTGGATTATTTTAAAGCAGTTTTGCAGAACGTGTATGCTTTTTTTCTCTTAAAGGCGCAGTACCGTTTTTTAAGATTATTTTTTCACTAAATAAAGTGTTTTCAAGCCTGTTTGTGGTCATTACTAGCCTGTTTAACATGTCTGACATTGAGGAAAGCCAATGTTCAATGTGTTTGGAAGCCATTGTGGAACCCCCACTTAAAATGTGTCCCTCATGCACTGAAAGGGCAATAAATTGCAAAGAACATATTTTAGCTGATAAAAATATGTTGCAGGATGATTCTCAGTCAGAAGGGAATCAGGTTATGCCATCTAATTCTCCCCAAGTGTCACAACCATTAACGCCCGTACAAGCGAAGCCAAGTACTTCTAGTGCGTCTAATTCTTTCACCCTGCAAGATATGGCTGCAGTTATGAATACTACCCTCACAGAGGTTTTATCTAAGCTGCCTGGGTTGCAGGGGAAGTGCAGTAGGTCCGGTGTGAGAGTAAATGCTGAGCCCTCTGTAAAATAACACTCTATACCATGCATGGGGACAATTCTTTATTGGTATTTCAGTCCATCAAATACACATTTTCTTTCATATGGGGGTGAGAATCCATGATCCATTACTTCTGGGAATTAAAGTCCTGACCACTAGGAGGAGGAAAAGATTCACAAAACTCCAAGATCCCTTAAAGCCCCTCCCACCTTACTGGAAACAAATCTCGTCTTTGCCACCGCAGGAGGAAGGTGAAGGATGGAGGCGCTCCAGATGTTTTTTGTGAGAGGAGGTCTCAGACCGATTTGAGGTCCAGTTTTCTCTTGGAGAGCTACTGTTTGGACAGAGGGAAGTTTTTGGAGTATGGGTTGTGGCACAAATACACCCTATGGGAGTTAGTCACAGGCCTGCTACAGGTTTCACAGGAAACTGGTCCTTAGCCTCCTCTTGTTGGTTCAACGTTACACTCCACATATTTAAATCCTCGTTGTCACGCTTACATCACTGGATTGGCTATCTACTGGAAGAAGTTCTTCTCTGCTTATTGTAAGTCCAGTAGTGTGGGTGTCTATCAGGTAAGTTTTGGGATTGTTTTTTGGCTCCTGTCTAGCCTGTAGGCTATTAGTAGTTACTCTATTAGGGGTATATTATAGGCTGGGGACTATTAGGTCAGGCATTTATGTGGCATAGGTATACATGTACCCTATTTCACCCTATGTATTTTGTGCTAGTGGCTTATAGGTGCATTAAGTATTTTAATGCGTGTCAACTTAATTTCTTCTATAAGATACGACGAGTCCACGGATTCATCCTTTACTTGTGGGATATTATCCTCCTGCTAACAGGAAGTGGCAAAGAGCACCACAGCAGAGCTGTCTATATAGCTCCTCCCTTAGCTCCACCCCCAGTCATTCTCTTTGCCTACTCTAAGTACTAGGAAGGGTAAAGTGAAAGAGATGATAAAATGTTAATTTTTTATTTTCTTCAAGCAAGAGGTTTTTTTATTTTAAATGGTACCGGTGTGTACTATTTACTCTCAGGTAGCAGATGGATGAAGACTTCTGCCTGGAGGCTGATGATCTTAGCATTTGTCACTAAGATCCAGAGCAGTTCCCACAGAATGGCTGAGGAGTACTTTAGAAACATCAGTGTGAGGAACGGAACGTTTTCATGCTATATAGCACTGAGGTATGTTCAGTCATTTTTTTCTGGAGAGACTGTGGTATTTCAGAATTGGCTGACAGTTTCCCCATGAGGGTAAGGGTAAGCAGTAATCCTAAGAGAAGAGGGGTATTACTAAGCTTGCATATAGGGGCTGATAAAAATGGTTGACACTGAGTTTGAATGTTTGTGGGCAAAGGTTTATTGAACTGGGAGTGCTGATAACGTTTTTGGCAGTAACGTTTTTGATGCTTTATTGAGAGGGTACACATGGCTTACTTTTGGGTTTAAGAACCCACATGGCTAGTTTGAGACCGCTCTGATGAGGTTCATTTGGGCTGAGAGACATCGAGTGAGATGGGTGGGGCCTATTTTCGCGTCCTCAGTTGCGCAGTTGTATTTGCAAGGCAAGCAGCAAGCTCCAACTCCGGTGGGCCCTTGTGGAAGTATTGGGCCAAATCGAAGCTTTAACTCTGTTTTTCCAGTTCCCTGAGAGCAGGTAGGCGCCACAGCAGGGCTGTGGCGAGGTGCAGGGGGTGTTTTTTTCCGGATTTAAACCTTATTATTCATCCGGTTTTTACTGTAAAGGGTTAAGTGTTCCTTTTCCTTGTGGGGCAAACTTAGCTGCATAATTTGAATATTTATACAAAATATTGAAACAATTGGATTATTTTAAAGCAGTTTTGCAGAACGTGTATGCTTTTTTTCTCTTAAAGGCGCAGTACCGTTTTTTAAGATTATTTTTTCACTAAATAAAGTGTTTTCAAGCCTGTTTGTGGTCATTACTAGCCTGTTTAACATGTCTGACATTGAGGAAAGCCAATGTTCAATGTGTTTGGAAGCCATTGTGGAACCCCCACTTAAAATGTGTCCCTCATGCACTGAAAGGGCAATAAATTGCAAAGAACATATTTTAGCTGATAAAAATATGTTGCAGGATGATTCTCAGTCAGAAGGGAATCAGGTTATGCCATCTAATTCTCCCCAAGTGTCACAACCATTAACGCCCGTACAAGCGAAGCCAAGTACTTCTACTGCGTCTAATTCTTTCACCCTGCAAGATATGGCTGCAGTTATGAATACTACCCTCACAGAGGTTTTATCTAAGCTGCCTGGGTTGCAGGGGAAGTGCAGTAGGTCCGGTGTGAGAGTAAATGCTGAGCCCTCTGACGCTTTATTAGCCATCTCCGACGTACCCTCACAATGTTCTGAGTTGGGGTGAGGGAATTGCTGTCTGAGGAAGAGATTTCTGATTCAAGAAAGATGTTCCCTCAGACAGACTCAGATATATGACGGCTTTTAAATTTAAGCTAGAACAACTCCGCTTGTTACTCAGGGAGGTTTTAGCGACTCTGGATGATTGTGACCCTATTGTAATTCAAGCAGAGAAATTGTGTAAAATGGATAGATATCTAGAGGTTCCTACTTACACTGTTTTTCCACTCCCTAAGAGGATTTCGGACATTGTTACAAGGGAGTGGGATAGACCTGGTATTCCCTTTTCTCCCCCTCCTACTTTTAAGAAAATGTTTGCCATATCAAACACCATTCAGGATTCGTGGCAGACGGTCCCTAAGGTTGAGGGAGCTATTTCTACCCTAGCTAAGCGTACAACTATACCTATTGAGGACAGTTGTGCTTTCAAAGATCCTATGGATAAAAAATTAGAGGGTCTTCTAAAGAAAATATTTATTCATCAGGGTTTTCTTCTGCAACCTATAGCGTGCATTGTTCTTGTAACTACTGCAGCTGCGTTTTGGTTCAAGGCTCTAGAGGAGGCTCTTCAGGTTGAGACCCCATTAGATGATATTCTGGATAGAATTATGGCTCTAAAGCTAGCTAATTCTTTCATTTCAGATGCCGCTTTTCAACTGGCTAAATTAGCGGCAAAGAATTCGGGTTTTGCCATTTTAGCGCGTAGAGCGTTATGGCTTAAGTCCTGGTCTGCTGACGTGTCATCAAAATCTAAGCTTTTAGCCATCCCTTTCAAGGGTAAGACCCTTTTCGGGCCTGAACTGAAAGAGATCATTTCAGACATCACTGGAGGAAAAAGCCATGCCCTTCCTCAGGATAAGACAAATAGGATGAGGACCAAACAAAATAATTTTCGTTCTTTTCGAAACTTCAAAGGTGGTCCCTCTACCTCCTCCCCTGCTGCAAAGCAGGAGGGGAATTTTGCTCAATCCAAGTCAGTCTGGAGACCTAACCAGACTTGGAACAAAGGCAAACAGGCCAAGAAGCCCGCTGCTGCTACCAAGACAGCATGAAGGGGCAGCCCCCGATCCGGGACCGGATTTAGTAGGGGACAGACTTTCTCTCTTTGCTCAGGCTTGGGGAAGAAACGTTCAAGACTCCTGGGCTTTAGAAATTGTGACCCAGGGGTATCTTCTAGACTTCAAAGATTCTCCTCCAAGGGGGAGATTCCATCTTTCTCGATTGTCTGTAAACCAGACAAAAAGAGAGGCGTTCTTACGCTGTGTAGAAGACCTATATACCATGGGAGTAATCTGCCCAGTTCCAAAAACAGAACAGGGGCAGGGGTTTTTACTCCAATCTGTTTGTGGTTCCCATCCTTCAAAATGGAGACCATTCGGACTATTTTACCAATGATCCAGGAGGGTCAATATATGACCACTGTGTATTTAAAGGATGCGTATCTGCACATCCCTATCCACAAAGATCATCACCAGTTCCTCAGGGTCGCCTTTCTGGACAAGCATTACCAGTTTGTGGCTCTTCCCTTCGGGTTGGCCACAGCTCCCAGAATTTTTACAAAGGTGCTAGGGTCCCTTCTGGCGGTTCTAAGGCCGCAGGGCATAGCAGTGGCACCTTATCTGGACGATATCTTAATTCAGGCATTAACTTACCAACTAGCCAAATCTCACACGGACATGGTGTTGGCTTTTCTAAGATCTCACGGGTGGAAGGTGAACGTAAAAAAGAGTTCACTTATCCCCCTCACAAGAGTTCCATTCCTGGGAACTCTGATAGATTCGGTAGACATGAAAAATTTTCTGACGGAGGTCAGGAAATCAAAGAGTTTAACCACCTGCTGAACTCTTCATTCCATTCCTCGGCCGTCGGTGGCTCAGTGTATGGAGGTAATCGGACTAATGGTAGCGGCAATGGACATAATTCCGTTTGCTCGCTTGCATCTCAGACCACTGCAACTATGCATGCTCAATCAGTGGAATGGGGATTATGCAAATTTATCTCCTCCGATAAATCTGGATCAAGAGACCAGAGACTCTATTCTTTGGTGGTTGTCACAGGATCATCTGTCCCAGGGAATGTGTTTCCGCAGGCCAGCATGGGTCATAGTGACGACGGACGCCAGCCTATTGGGCTGGGGTGCAGTCTGGAATTCCCTGAAAGCACAGGGTGTGTGGGCTCAGGAGGAGGCTCTCCTCCCGATAAATATTTTAGAACTGAGAGCGATATTCAATGCGCTCCAGTCGGTCAATATCACGACTGTAGTATATATCAATCATCGGGGGAACAAAGAGTTATCTAGCGATGATAGAGGTTTCCAAAATAATTTGATGGGCAGAGACTCACTCTTGCCATCTATCAGCAATCTATATCCCAGGAGTGGAGAACTGGGAAGCGGATTTTCTAAGTCGTCAGACTTTTCATCCGGGAGAGTGGGAACTCCATCTGGAGGTGTTTGCACAATTGATTCATCAATGGGGCACACCAGAATTGGATCTGATTTCCACATAGATAACAGAGATTTTTTCGCCTATCTCCAGGTCAGGCATTATGCTCAGCAATTGATCAGGGAAAATGGGTGGAATTGGGGATGGGAAAAAATTGAATCATGGATAAAAATGGTTATGCATGGAGTGAGTTCAATTTCACCCTGGTATAAACTTATCTCTGTTAAAAAAGGTCTAAACAACTTAGGTAATATAACGAATAGATGGAGTCCCTTCATTACCGAATTAGGCGAGTCTAATGAAAAGATAAAAGAATCAATCTCCCAAGTGGCTAAAACAACAATATCCGAAACCTGGAGAGAAGCTCACTTAAAGTTATTATACCGCACTTATTACACGCCAGAGAGGGGCGCGAAGTGGGGTAATACACAATTTAATAAATGTCCTAAATGCAGTCAAACTGAAGCGGATTTAATACATATGATTTGGGAGTGCCCTATAATTAGACAATTCTGGCTTAAAATTGAGTTTTGGCTACGTAAAATACTAAAGAGATCTAGTATCTTTACATTAGAACACATAATACTTTTACTAAGGGTCAAAGAATGGGGGGAAGACTGGAGATTTATAAATATTTCAATACTTGCGGCTAGAAGCATAATCTTCAGAAATTGGAAGAATAGTAAAAAACCTAATTTTGTAGAATGGAAAAATTTTCTGATAAAACAAGCTATTATTGAACAATTTGATATTCAAGAATTGAATGATTTTACCAGCAGAGAATATAGGAAGAAATGGGAAAAATTGATACATTCCCTCCCAAACACTATACAAGAACAATTCTGGTATTCTTTTAGGAAAACAGCCGAAACCTAAGAGGAAGCTGTAGTGCGAGTGGTGTGGGGGTCGGGGGAGAGAGATTATATATATCTAATTTTTTTTATTTATTTTTTGTTTGTTTGAGTGTTTGTATGTCAGTTCTGTTTTGTTTTTTGTTTTTTTCTCTTTTTTTTTTTTTCGGCTTAGCCTAGGGTGATATGAGGGAATAAAATTATCATAATATAAGTACAGAACGTAGGATGGCGTACACTGTATGAAATAACGTTGGATAAAAAGTAAGCTTTAGGATGAAATCACAAGGGCTTAGGTTGTACAAAGCGGGAAATGGTTTTACACCTTGCATGGTGAAAAGCGGGCCTGAACGAAAGGCTGTTCATTTGTTTATTATTTACATTCGGTAATGCATCCTGCGAGGTGAAAGGTAAGCCCAATTGAGAGGCCATGTATTTATATTTTTGGATTATAAATAAAATATTTAAAAAAAAAAAAAAAAAAAGAATTGGATCTGATGGCATCTCGTCAGAATGCCAAACTTCCTTGTTACGAGTCCAGATCAAGGGATCCTCAAGTAGTACTGATAGATGCTCTAGCAGTACCTTGGTCGTTCAACCTGGCTTATGTGTTTCCACCATTTCCTCTCCTTCCTCGTATGATTGCCAGAATCAAACAGGAGAGAGCTTCAGTGATTTTGATAGCACCTGCGTGACCACGCAGGACTTGGTATGCAGACCTGGTGGACATGTCATCTCTACCATCGTGGACTCTGCCACTGAGACAGGACCTTCTCATTCAAGGTCCGTTCCAGCATCCAAATCTGGTTTCTCTGCGGCTGACTGCCTGGAGATTGAAGGCTTGATTTTATCCAAGCGGGGATTCTCTGAGTCGGTCATAGATATCTTGATTCAGGCTCGAAAGCCTGTCACTGGGAAAATGTATCATAAGATATGGTGTAAATATCTTTATTGGTGCAAATCCATGCTGATAAGGCGGTTTTGTGTATTAAACCTGGATTCCTTCCTAAGGTTGTTAATAAGAATATTAATCAGGAAATTGTTGTTCCTTCTCTGTGTCCTAATCCTTCCTCTAAGAAGGAGCGTCTGTTGCACAACTTGGACGTGGTTCGTGCTTTGAAGTTTTACTTGCAAGCGACCAAAGATTTCCGTCAAATATCTTCTCTGTTTGTTGTCTATTCTGGAAAACGTAGAGGTCAAAAAGCTACGGCTACCTCTTTTTGGCTGAAAAGCATCATCCGTTTGGCATACGAGACTGCTGGACAGCAGCCTCCTAAAAGAATTACAGCTCACTCTACTAGCGCGGTGGCTTCCACATGGGCTTTTAAAAATGATGCTTCAGTTGAACAGATTTGTAAGGCTGCGACTTGGTCTTCGCTTCATACCTTTTCCAAATTTGATACTTTTTCTTCTTCGGAGGCTATTTTTGGGAGAAAAGTTCTTCAAGCAGTGGTGCCTTCTGTTTAGGCATCTGTCTTGTCCCTCCCGTTCATCCGTGTCCTATAGCTTTGGTATTGTATCCCACAAGTAAAGGATGAATCCGTGGACTCGTCGTATCTTATAGAAGAAAAGTAAATTTATGCTTACCTGATAAATTAATTTCTTCTATGATACGAGTCCACGGCCCGCCCTGTCATTTTAAGACAGATTATATTTTTTTATTTAAAACTTCAGTCACCTCTGCACCTTAGTTTCTCCTTTTTCTTCCTGTACCTTCGGTCGAATGACTGAGGGATGGAGCTAAGGGAGGAGCTATATAGACAGCTCTGCTGTGGTGCTCTTTGCCACTTCCTGTTAGCAGGAGGATAATATCCCACAAGTAAAGGATGAATCCGTGGACTCGTATCATATCATAGAAGAAATTAATTTATCAGGTAAGCATAAATTTACTTCTTTACTCCTTTACTTATTAGGGTGCTTTGGTTTAGTGAACAATCAGCATTTTTGTGTACCTTTGTCTAAGCATGCTACGTGTGCTAGTTAGGTGTGCTGTTTGATCTTTTTGTGTTTTTATTTTTGCGTGCTTCGGTTTTTCTGTAATTTTGTGCTCGTCAGTATGTTTGGCTCCTGATGTCAGGTTAGCGCTCATCATTTTTCATCTACTGCTATATGGATATTTAACACTCCTTAGCTTGCTTAGCCTCTGATTGAGGAAGTAAGATTTTCATTACTTCCAAGAGCTGCTTTTTTGGGGTGTAAGGTTGCTTTGCTTATTCTGCCTTTATCCTGCCTTTATTACTCTTTAAGTTTGTGATGCTTAAATCATTATTTCAATATAAAGGGGAGGAGAGTCCACAGCTTCATTCATTACTATTCAGAATTAAGAACCTGGCCACAAGGAGGAGGCAAAGACACCCCAGCCAAAGGCTTAAATACCTCCCTCATCCCCCAGTCATTCTATGCTTTTCGTCACAGGAGGATGGCAGAGAAGTGCCGGAGATTCGGAGTAGTCTCTTATGGAGGGTAGTACTCTTCGCATTGGGACTGGAGTTTTAAGTAGTCTTTTCAGCCTCTCAGTGAGAGCCTGGGCAAAAGTTAGAGTCCGGAGATGCAGGGAGAGTCTTTCTGCGAAACCATCCCGACTCATATTAACAGCTCCACAAGCAATCAAGGTTGACGAGTTTCGCTGCCTTCTTTCTACACTCAAGTCCATGTCAGGAGCAAGGCTACTAACCTGTAACACTTGAAGGATCCTGTTCCTGTTCCACGGCGTAGATTCTGGTAAGATCGTTTCATTTTTTATTAATGATAACATGGAAGACAGGGTCACAGTGCAACACCTTTTACCTTTAAAGAATCAAGAGTTAATATTCCTGGAAAGGGGATTACTGAACAGGGGGGGGTTATACGTGATATTATTTGTGTCATTGCTGTGTCATGTGCAAGATGAGGCTCTAGCAATGTGTGGAACTTTTAGGTTACTTGCGGAAATATTATGCAGCTCTTTTTGGTGTGTTTTTTTCCTTAGTGCAGGGGTGGTCCTGCCAGGCACTCTATGTGACCGGGTGTGCCTATCTCTCTTCCTCTGTTGATCTGTGGCACAGGAGACGTAGTCCGGGTCCTAGGGGGTGGTGAGTGCCCCGGCCATTGGAGGTATAACTGTGCCTTTTGTAAGTTAAGCTAGTCCGAACAAAAGCGCAAGCTATGGAGGGAGGACTTTGATGCATTAGAGGGTTCTCCCTCTTTAACAAAGTCTTATTCCTGTGTTTATTATGAGGAGGTCCTAGTAGATCAGCCTGCTCAACTATGTTCCACATGCCTTGATAAAGTTATGACATCTAAATGTAAACGGATGTCTAGTACTCCTGAGCCGTCCACCTCTGAGGGTTCTTCATCCTGTGAGGTGCGTTCCCTGCATTCATTCATCTCTGATTGCACAGGCAGCGCCCCGGGGTCCAACCGTTACTCCTTCGGGAGAGATTCCTTGGCCATCAGACTTTGCGGACCAACTGGAATCAGCGGTTTCAAAAGTGATCTATGCCTTACCACGTTCTGCTAAGCACAAGCGCAGCATAGGGTGTTTTATGGCGGCCCGACCCAGGGTTTGTCTACACCGATGGAAATCCAAGAGGCTCTATACGATGACGAGGCCCACTCCAACTCTATGTCATCCGACTCCGTGTCATCTATACCTCCGACTGCGGAGGAGCCTGGTTTTAGGTTTAGGATGGAGAATTTGCGCTTTTTGCTGCGGCAGGTGCTTGCTACTCTGAAGGTTCCGGAACCTTAGATTCCGGAGGAACCTGCGATTCCTAAGCTTGATAAGGTATACAAGGACAGGGTAGTGCCCCAGACCTTCCCGGTTCCTGTTATGATTGCAAATATTATTAAGAATGAATGGGAGTGATTAGGTTCTTTCTTTTTCCCTTCTTCTTTTAAGGAACTGTTCCCCGTTCCAGACGATCAGCTTGAGCTGTGGGGGACCATCCCTAAGGTGGATGGGGCTATCTCTACGCTTGCAAAGCGGACAACTATTCCTCTCAAGCATAGTTTGTCGTTTAAAGAACCCATGGATAAAAAGCTGGAAAAAATGTTGAGATAGATGTTTCAGCACACAGGGTTTGTTTTTCAGCCAGCAGCAGCCGTTGCGGCGGTCGCTGGAGCTGCAGCATATTTGTGTGAATCCCTGTGTGAAATGGTCGAGGGGGAGACATCCATCGACTAGATACAGGATAAGATTAAGGCACTGAAGGTCTCCAATTCTTTAATCTGCGATGCCAAAATGCAAATTATTAGCCTGAATGCTAAGGTGTCAGGTTTTTCTGTTTTAGCTCTCAGGGCTCTGTGGCTAAAATCTTGGTCTACGGACATGACCTCTAAGTTGAGGCTGTTGTCGCTGCCTTTTCAAGGAAAGATCCTGTTCGGTCCAGGATTGGATTCGATCATATCCACGGTTACGGGAGGCAAGGGAGCTTTCCTACCGCAGGATAAGAAGGCTAAGCTTAAGGGATCTACTTTTCGTCCCTTTCGTGCAGACAAGGCCCAACTCCAGCAGCCCGCCGCGAAAGCAGACCAGTCCAAGGGATCTTGGAAGCCAGCTCAATCTTGGAACAAGTCTAAGCAGAGCAAGAAGCCCACCGAGACCAATCGGCATGAAGGGGTGGCCGCCGGATCAAGTAGGTGGCAGATTATCTCTATTCTCAGATGCCTGGTTGCAGAACGTTCAGGACCCTTGGGTTCTGGAGGTTGTCGCCCAGGGTTACAGGATAGGGTTCAGATCCCATCCGTCTGGGGGCAGAATTCTCCTGTCAAACCTGTCTTCAAGACCAGAAAAGAGAGAGGCCTTTCTAGAGTGTGTGAGAGAGCTCGCCTCTCTCTGGGTTATCGTACCAGTACCCCTAGCAGAGAGGGGTCTAGGGTACGATTCCAATCTTTTGTGGTTCCAAAGAAGGAGGGCGCATTCCACCCGATTTTTGACCTAAAGTGTTTGAACAAGTTTCTGAGTGTTCCATTGTTCAAAATGGAAACTATCAGATCTGTCTTGCCTCTAGTTCAAGAGGGACAGTTCATGACGACTGTAGGCGACTGTAGACTTACCTTCATGTGCCAATTCACAGGGACCACTTCAGGTTCCCAAGATTTGCGTTTCTGGACCAACATTTCCAGTTTGTGGCCCTTCCTTTTGGTATGGAGATGGCCCAAGAGTCTTCACAAAGGTTTTGGGGGCGCTGCTTGCAGTGGCCAGATCCAGGGGCATTGCAGTGGCGCCTTATCTGGATGACATCCTAGTTCAGGCGCCGTCACTCAACTTCGCAGAGGAGCATTCGAGGGCTCTCCTTTTGCTCCAATCTCACGGTTGGAAGATCAACTCAGGAAAGAGTTCTCTGGTTCCCTGCAATAGGGTGGAGTTTCTGGGCACGAAATTAGACTCTCTGTCCATGAAAATATTTCTCACAGATTAGCGATGCAGGAAGCTTGCGTCCACCTGTCGTGCCCTTCAGTCCTCCACAAGCCCCTCGATGGCTCCATGTATGGAGGTGATAGGTCTCATGGTTTCAAGCATAGATATCAACCCATTCACGAGGTTCCATCTGAGACCTCTTCAATTGTGCATGTTGAGACAGTGGAACGGTGATCATTCAGATCTATCACAGCTGATATCCATGGATGCTCGGACTCAGAACTCCCTCTCTTGGTGGATCCATCCGGAGCAACTGTCCATGGGGGCATCCTTCTTGAGACCGTCCTGGGAGATTGTGACCACGGACTCCAGTCTGGAGCTGTTTGAGGTGCCAGGATGGCACAAGGAAAATGGTCCTGGGGAAGAGTCTCCTTCCAATAAACATCCTGGAACTCCGAGAAATTTACAATGCTCTGAAGGCATGGTCTTATCTGGGGTCGGTCAGCTTCATCAGATTCCAGACGGACAACATTACCTCGGTGGCATACATCAACCATCAGGGGGTACGAGGAGCTTCCTCGCAATGAGGGAGGTGTCTCGGATCTTGGAGTGGGCGGAGTACCACAACTGCTTGCTCTCGGCGATTCACATTCCAGATGTGGACAACTGGGAAGCCGACTTTCTCAGCAGGCAATCCTTCCATCTGGGGGAATGGTCTCTTCACCCGAGGTGTTTGCAGAGATTTGTCACACATGGGGAACGCTGGAGATAGATCTCATGGCGTCTAGACTCAATTGCAAGCTACTCCGATACGGGTCGAGGTCCAGGGATCCCCAGGCAGAGCTGATCGATGCCTTAGCGGTTCCTTGGGGATTCAGCCTAGCTTACATTTTTCCACCGTTAGCACTTCTACCTCGTGTAATGGCATGCATCAAACAGGAGTCCCTTCAGCCATTCTGATTGCTCCTTTGTTTATTGCTTTTCACAGCAAGACACTGTTCGTTCATGTGTTTCATATAGATGACATTGTGCTCACTCCCGTGGAGTTATTCATGAGCCAGCACTAATTAGCAAAAATGCAAGTCTGTAAATAGCATTGACATAAGAAGGCAGTCTGCAGAGGCTTTAGATACAAGGTAATCACAGAGGTAAATATATATATATATATATATATATTATTTTTTTTAAACTTGTATTTATTTCCAACAAGCAGTACAATTACACAATGTGGATATCATTCCACCTTGCAAGGTGGTTAAAGTAAATGATTAGAACAAAGAGGTACATCAGTAGAGATATTTCAAACAGTTTATAGTACAATTATGTTTATACAACTCAGAGCTTTTTACAAAAGAAAATAACAATTACTGTATATGATTTGTGTACTTACTATTGGGGTTTTATTATTATAATTATAACTAAACTACACACCTATAAAAACTAAATTAAATGGAGATAAATGCGTGGTGACAAAATAATTATTGCTTTGCTTTTATATGCCCAGTTGTGCACAGAGATATTGGAAAATGTGTAGCGGATCTTATAGGTTTTATGGTTCACTCTGTATTTAGAATGGTGTGACTAGTGTTCTAGATGGTTTATAAGAATATAGCAAAAAGGGTGCATAGCCAAGCACATAGGAGTGGGCGTAGGGTACAGTAGGATTGTGTCTCCCAAGAAGATAATGGTTTTGGTTTACTGTGGGATTTGTAGGGTTCCAACAGTAAAATAAAGTAGGCAAAAGGAAATGACTACATCTGTTTGAATATAATTCTACGCAGGTGTTAAAAGTATGTGCTGGCCCATTATTGGTAGGTAGGGTGCGTATGAAACTAATCTTTACTGTATCCTGGATCCGTCTAGTTATTATATGATATAGCATTGATTTTGGCAGTAAAGATAGAGATTTGTGCATTAGGAAACACTTTATGATGTATTGGGTATGTAAATAAACATGTCTGTTTATTGAGAGGCTATTTAATTTATGAAATGAGTTTACACAGTGACCTAAATGCTGGAGAAGAAAGTAAACATCGGGTTTAACTTCTATATGATGCATTTACCCCTCAACAGGGTTAACAGTAGAACTTCCACGGTATTTAATAGTAGTGTCAAGAATTAAAATGCTTTTAACAAACTAACTTAAAAATAAATGAAAAAAGAAAAACTCGACTAAACTACACTAAGAATACATTATAAACATTACCCATCCTGCCGTACATTTTCCAGTTAGGACTACTGCGTTAACTTGATCCCATAATGCCATTTGAGCATTTCGCTAGCCCAATCTTTAAAAGGATAGCCAGGACAAGATCTCAACAACAAACGCTTAGAAATCCTAACGTGAGGGGATATATATAGATCAACTGACTTCATCTGTCTAACATAATTACAGTTTTGTGAGTAAGGGTAATTACATGCCTCTAGCTATAGTACTGGTGTTGACAATTATAGATGTAGTGTAATAGAACAAAAACAAACATATTAATGGTGATATCAGAACTAGTAAAAATCCAGATTCAAACAAGCTGACATCACAATATTACATGCAAGGGCTGTTTGATGAATATTTAGGCTGAAAAGAATTTAAAAGGACAGTCAAGTCCAAAAAAAACTTTCATGTTTCAAATAGGACATGTAATTTTAAACAACTTTCCAATTTACTTTTATCACCAATTTTGCTTTGTTCTTTTAATATTCTTAGTTGAAAGCTAGACCTAGGAAGGCTCATATGATAATTGCTAAGCCCTTGAAGGCCTCTAATCACATGCTTTTGTATTTGCTTTTCACAGCAGGGGAGAGCTAGTTCAGGTAAACCCTATAGATAACATTGTAAGCACGCCCGTGAATTGTGGCAGACACTGCACTAATTGGCTAAAATAAAAGTCAATAGATAATAAATAAAATGTCATGTGATCAGGGGGCTGTCAGACGATGTTTAGATACAAGTTCATCACAGAGGTAAAAAGTGTATTATTATAACTGTGTTGGTTATGCAAAACTGGGGAATGGGTAATAAAGGGATTATCTATCTTTTAAAACAACAAAAATTCTGGTGTTGACTGTCCCTTTAACATTGTTAGGGTTATACAGCAATATAAATAAACATTTTTCTTTCCATTTTCAGAGTAAAAGGGGGCTAAAAAGTGGAAAACCACCTATGCTATGAGTGATGAATTATAGTTCAGCCAACACCTGTATCCAAACGAGTCTTATACTGCTGCCACCCATAGTATATCTTATGGGAACAGTAATAAGATGATTTCTGCATGCTTGAGTCTTGCTGTTTATTTTTTGTGTGCTCCGTTTCCATATTGGCAATCATGACAGTTCCAGAGTCAATGACTAGTCGTGCAGACATGTCACTAATTCTGTGTATATGTTGATCCTGCCGAGCTCCATACATAATGATGTGCGTAAATTGTAAGCTGGGAAATTCCACTGCAGGGTGAGAGGTGTTGAGGACAGCTTTCTCTACCAAGCTTGGTCTTAGATTTGTATCTGGAGTCAGGGCAGTCGCCTGTAAGGGCGTTGGAGGCAGCAGTAGGCCCTTCTTCGGGTCTAGAAGTGGATCTATAGCGGATTCTGACAGGCTCAGACAGGAGGGAGTTGCTCTAGTTTCCGATGTCACTGTCGCTTGTCTACTCCGTGAAGGAGCTGGAGTCATGAGTCTGCAGTTTATTCCCCGTAAGTAGAATGTATCATTGCTTGCTATGTTTTGTAAGGCAGGGGCATGTCTACTGGACTCCTTTAGTCGCAGAGGTTGTTCCTTTATCTTTGCCATTGCGCATAGGTCCGTGCAGGATGATAGGAGTTGGTTTAGCCTAGGCAGGAATATGGCCCTTATTTCAGTTAGAATGCCAATGTCGTGCCTAATTCTTTAGTGACGGGTGTTTACATTATTTAGGGTAAGGAAGGGGTCTTGATAAGTGACTAAGTTTGAATGGAGTTATATACAACGTGGCAGTAGAAAACACGCCACAACGCCACACTGCCTTTTCAGTTCTAACTTGCTTATCGGCGGCCAAGGGGTGGTGTACCCTGATCCAGGAGAATTCCCGGGCACAGAAGATGCCAAGGGATGTGAGGATGGCGAGATATGTGGGATATTATCCTCCTGCTAACAGGAAGTGGCAAAGAGCACCACAGCAGAGCTGTATATATAGCTCCTCCCTTCCCCTCCACCCCCAGGCATTCTCCTTGCCTGTGTTTTACTAGGAAGAGGTAAAGTGAGGTGTTAGTTTCTTCAATCAAGAAGTTTTTTATTTTAAATCGTACCGGTGAGTACTGTTTCCCTCAGGGGGATTTGGAAGAAGAATTCTGCCCTGAGGTTGATGATCTTAGCAGCTGTAACTAAGTTCCATGTTGGTTACCACAGATCTGAAGGTAATACAGGAGACATCTTCAGTGTGGAGAACGATTCATGCTGCCAGCAGCATTTAGGTATGTGCAGCCTTTTATTCTGAGGAGACTTGGTATGTCAGAAAATGGCTAAAAATGTATTCCCTGTTAGGGAAGGGGTAAGCAGTAGATCTATCTTCAAGGGGGGTGTTACTGAAACCTATTCATTATTTATTTTATTCTGTTGACATTTTTTTGGGCAAGGTTTATAATGACAGAGGAGGCTATGTGCTGCAAGATTCATTATAAAGACACTGGGAGATATATTTTGCGGTTGGTTGTTACACATTATGACCGTAGCATTTTATTAAGGGGTAATCATTCCCACATGGCTAGTATTGTAACCACTCCTCCATGCGGTTGTTTGGGCCTACTCGGTCATCGGTCCTGATGGGCGGGGCTTATTTTCGCACGCTCAGACGCGCTCTGTATTCTGGCTAGGAAGCAGCAGGCATTAGCTCCGGTGGAGCTTAAGCAGAGTTCTTTCCTCTCCGGATTGTTGTCAAGTCTTCTCGAAGTACCCTGGGGGCAGGTAGGCGCCACAGCAGAGCTGTGGCGAGGTGCAGAGGGTATTTGTTTGCTGACTTTGTTATAAATGGCTATAAATAATTTTTAGCAGTTAATCCTTCCCTTAATACTTAGGGTGCAATAAGTTTTGGAAACCTTATTTGGGATTGAGTTAATTTTGAAGACAAATTAATGGTTTACCGCACTTTTGAAAAAATTGTTCACTTTTATTCTTTAAAGACACAGTACACGTTTTTCGGAAACTGTTTAAAGCATTTAATAAAATGTTTAAACGACTTTTGTTGGTTTTTACTGGTCTGTTCAGCATGTCTGACATTGAGGAAATTCAGTGTTCTATGTGTTTAGATGCCATTGTGGAACCCCCTCTTACATTGTGTACCTCTAGTACTGAAAGGGCCTTACATTGTAAAGAGCATATTCTAAGTAAAGATAGTGTGTCTAAGGATGATTCTCAGTCTGAAGAGAATCAGGATATGCCATCCAATTCTCCCCAAGTGTCACAGCCTTTAACGCCCACACAAGCGACGCCAAGTACCTCTAGTGCGTCTAATTCCTTTACTCTGCAGGAGATGGCTGCAGTTATGTCAACTACCCTTACAGAGGTATTATCTAAATTACCAGTGTTACAGGGTAAACGCAGTAGGTCAGGTATTAATGTGAATACTGAATCCTCTGATGCTTTATTAGCTATTTCCGATGTACCTCCACAGTGTTCTGAGTTGGGGGTCAGGGAATTGCTGTCTGAGGGAGAGATTTCAGACTCAGGGAATGTGTTACCTCAGACAGATTCGGAGGCTATGTCCTTTAAATATAAGCTTGAACACCTCTGCCTGTTACTTCGGGAGGTTTTAGCGACTCTGGATGATTGTGACCCTATTGTAATACCACCAGAGAAATTGTGTAAGATGGACAAATATCTAGAGGTACCTACTTAGACTGACGTTTTTCCGGTTCCTAAAAGCTAAACAAGTTTCTCAGAGTTCCATCGTTCAAAATGGAGATTATACGAACAATCTTACCAATGATCCAGGAGGGTCAATATATGACTACCGTGGATTTGAAGGATGCTTACCTTCATATTCCTATCCACAAGGATCATCATCAGTTTCTAAGGTTTGCCTTCCTGGACAAACATCAGTTTGTGGCTCTTCCCTTCAGGTTGGCCACAGCACCCAGAATCTTCACAAAGGTTCTAGGGTCTCTTCTGGTGGTTCTCAGACCGCGAGGCATAGCAGTGGCGCCTTATCTGGACGATATTCTGATTCAGGCGTCAACTTATCAGCTGACAAAATCTCACACGGACAGTGTTGTCTTTCCTGAGAACTCACGGTTGGAAGGTGAACATAGAGAAAAGTTCACTAGTTCCACAGACAAGGGTTCCTTTCTTGGGAACTCTGATAGACTCTGTAGACATGAAAATATTTCTGACGGAGGTCAGAAAATCAAGGATTCTAAGTACTTTCCGAGCACTTCAGTCCATTCCTCGGCCATCAGTGGCTCAGTGTATGGAGGTAATTGGATTAATGGTAGCGGAAATGGACATCATTCCGATTGCTTGCTTTCATCTCAGACCACTGCAGCTGTGCATGCTCAGACAGTGGAATGGGGATTATGCGGATTTATCTCCTCAGATAAATCTGGATCAGGAGACCAGAGACTCTCTTCTTTGGTGGTTGTCGCCGGATCATCTGTCCCAAGGGACTTGTTTCCGCAGACCCTTGTGGGTGATAGTGACAACGGATGCCAGCCTTCTGGGGTGGGGTGCAGTCTGGAATTCCCTGAAGGCTCAGGGTGTTTGGACTCAGGTGGAGTCTCTACTTCCAATCAATATTCTGGAACTGAGAGCAATATTCAATGCGCTTCAGGCGTGGCCTCAGTTGGCTTTGGCCAAATTCATCAGATTCCAGTCGGACAACATCACGACTGTGGCCTATATCAATCATCGGGGGGAACAAGGAGTTCCTTAGCGATGATAGAAGTATCCAAGATAATCCGATGGGCGGAGGCCCACTCTTGTTATCTGTCAGCAATCTACATCCCTGGTGTAGAGAACTGGGAAGCGGATTTTCTAAGTCGACAGACCTTTCATCCGGGGGAGTGGGAACTCCACCCGGAGGTGTTTGCCTCACTGATTCTCCGATGGGGCAGACCGGAATTGGATCTAATGGCATCTCAACAGAATGCCAAACTTCCAAGATACGGATCCAGGTCGAGGGATCCTCAGGCCGAACTGATAGATGCCTTGGCAGTGCCTTGGTCGTTCAGCCTAGCTTATGTGTTTCCACCGTTTCCTCTCCTTCCACGTGTGATTGCTCGAATCAAACAGGAGAGAGCTTCAGTAATCCTGATAGCGCCTGTGTGGCCACGCAGGACTTGGTATGCGGATCTAGTGGACATGTCCTCTCTGCCACAGTGGAAACTTTCTTTGAGACAGGACCTAATTCAAGGTCCTTTCCAACATACAAATCTAATTTCTCTGCAGCTGACTGCGTGGAGATTGAACGCTTGATTTTATCTAAGCGAGGATTCTGTCATTGATACTTTGATACAGGCTAGAAAGCCTGTCACTAGAAAGATCTATCATAAGATATGGCTTTCCAAACTTTACCTCCTATGGAGGTGGTGAAGTAAGTTTGTGCTAAGATTTCTACGTTGATATGCGCTTCTCAGCATTGTTGAAGCCCGATTCCTCTCAGAGTACAGCGAATGTCGAGGGACACGTGAAGGGAGTATCACTTATTGAATACGATGATTTCCCTAACGGGGGTCTATTTCATAGGTTTTCTGTTATCGGTCGTAGAGATTCATCTCCTACCTCCCTTTTCAGATCGACGATATACTCTCAATTTACCATTACCTCTACTGATAACTGTTTCAGTACTGGTTTGGCTATCTGCTGTGGATGGGTATCTTTTTGGTAAGTATGTTTCTATTACTTAAGACACCTCAGCTATGGTTTGGCACTTTATGCATTTATATAAAGTTCTAAATATATGTATTGTACTTATATTTGCCATGAGTCAGGTTCATGTATTTCCTTCTGCAGACTGTCAGTTTCATATTTGGGGAATATAAACATTTTTTTAAGAAATGTTTTTCTTACCTGGGGTTTAGTCTTTTTTTCAATTGACTGCTTCTTGCAAATTGCGGGCGGTATTAGGCCCGCGGGTACGTCAAATGCTAAACTTTACTGCGTCATTCTTGGCGCAATAATTTTTTGGCGCGAAAAATACGTCTATGATGCAACTTCGTCAAGCCTTACACACGGTTGTGTCACTAGTGACGTGAGTTTGTCATTTCCGGTTATTATTGGTGCCAAAAAAGTTTTCAGCTACGTTGTCCATCATACTTGGCGCCAAACTTTTTCATTATTTCAATACCCCATTGATGTTTGCCTCTTGCCTTTTTCTCTATCAGAGGGCTATGCTATTTGCATTTTTTTCCCATTCCTGAAACTGTCATATAAGGAAATTGATAATTTTGCTTTATATGTTGTTTTTTCTTTTACATTTTGCAAGATGTCTCAATCTGATCCTGCCTCAGAAGTTTCTGCTGAAACATTGCTGCCTGACATTGGTTCTACCAAAGCTAAGTGCATTTGTTGTAAGATTGTGGAAATTATTTTGCCGAATGTAATTTGTAATAGTTGTCATGATAAACTTTTACATGCAGATAGTGTGTCCATCAGTAATAGTACATTGCCAGTTGCAGTTCCTTCAACTTCTAATGTACATGATATACCTATGAATTTTAAAGAATTTGTTTCTGATTCTATCCAGAAGGCTTTGTCTGCATTTCCACCTTCTAATAAACGTAAAAGGTCTTTTAAAACTTCTCATTCAGTTGATAAAATTTCAAATGACCAACAACATAATAATTTATCCTCTTCTGATGAGGATCTATCTGATACAGAAGATCCTTCCTCAGATATTGACACTGACAAATCTACTTATTTATTTAAAATAGAGTATATGCGTTCTTTATTAAAAGAAGTGTTAATTACTTTGGATATTGAGGTAACCAGTCCTCTTGACGTTCAGTCTAATAAACGTTTAAATGCTGTTTTTACACCTCCTGTGGTTTCTCCAGGGGTTTTTCCTATTCCTGAGGCTTTTTCTGATATGATTTCTAAGGAATGGAATAAGCCAGGTACTTCTTTTATTCCTTCTTCAAGGTTTAAAAAATTGTATCCTTTACCAGTAAATTCTATAGAGTTTTGGGGAAAAATCCCCAAAGTTGATGGGGCTATTTCTACTCTTGTTAAACGTACCACTATTCCTATGGAAGATAGTACTTCCTTTAAGGATCCTTTAGATAGGAAGCTTGAATCTTATCTAAGGAAGGCCTATTTATATTCAGGTCATCTTCTCAGACCTGCAATTTCTTTGGCTGATGTTGCGGCTGCATCAACTTTCTGGTTGGAGAATTTAGCGCAACAAGAATTGGATTCTGACATATCTAGCATTGTTCGCTTACTGCAATATGCTAATCATTTTATTTGTGATGCCATTTTTGATATTATCAAAATTGATGTTAGATCCATGTCTTTAGCTATATTAGCTAGAAGAGCTTTGTGGCTTAAATCTTGGAATGCTGATATGACATCTAAATCTAGATTAGTATCTCTTTCTTTCCAAGGTAATAATTTATTTGGTTCTCAGTTGGATTCTATTATTTCAACTGTCACTGGGGGAAAGGGAGTTTTTCTGCCTCAGGATAAAAAAACCTAAGGGCAAATCTAAGGCTTCTAACCGTTTTCGTTCCTTTCATCAAAATAAGGAACAAAAACTTAATCCTTCCCCCAAGGAATCTGTTTCCAATTGGAAGCCTTCCTCAAATTGGAATAAATCCAAGCCATTTAAGAAACCAAAGTCAGCCCCTAAGTCCGCATGAAGGTGCGGCCCTCATTCCAGCTCAGCTGGTAGGGGCAGATTAAGGTTTTTCAAGGATATTTGGATAAAGTCTGTCCAAAATCAATGGATTCAGAGCATTGTCTCTCAAGGGTATCGAATAGGATTCAGAGTAAGAACTCCTGTGAGAAGATTTTTTTCTCCCACGTATCCCATCAAATCCAGTAAAAGCTCAGGCTTTCTCAAATCTCTTCATTGTCTCAAAGAAGGAAAATTTATTCAGACCAGTTCTGGATCTAAAAATTTTGAATCGTTATGTAAGAGTACCAACTTTTAAGATGGTGACTATAAGGACTATTCTGCCTTTTGTTCAGCGAGGACATTATATGTCCACAATAGACTTGCAGGATGCATACCTTCAAATTCCGATTCATCCAGAACATTATCAGTTTCTGAGATTCTCTTTTCTAGACAAGCATTACCAATTTGTTGCTCTTCCATTTGGCCTAGCAACAGCTCCAAGAATCTTTTCAAAGGTTCTAGGTGCCCTACTCTCTGTGATCAGAGAACAGGGTATTGCAGTGTTTCCTTATTTGAACGATATCTTGGTACTAGCTCAGTCTTTACGTTCTGCAGAATCTCACACGAATCAACTAGTGTTGTTTCTTCTGAAACATGGTTGGAGGATCAATTTACCAAAAAGTTTCTTGATTCCTCAGACAAGGGTCACGTTTTTAGGCTTCCAGATAGATTCAGTGTCCATGACTCTGTCTCTAACAGACAAGAGACGTTTAAAATTGTTTGCAGCCTGCCGGCACCTTCAGTCTCAGTCATTCCCTTCAGTGGCTATGTGCATGGAAGTTTTAGGTCTCATGACTGCAGCATCGGACGCGATCCCCTTTGCTCGTTTTCACATGAGACCTCTACAGCTTTGTATGCTGAACCAATGGTGCAGGGATTATACAAAGATATCACAATTAATATCCTTAAATCCCAATGTACGACACTCTCTGACATGGTGGATAGATCACCATCGTTTAGTTCAAGGGGCTTCTTTTGTTCGGCCAACCTGGACTGTGATCACAACAGATGTGGGTCTTTCAGTTTGGGGAACTCTGACAGCACAAGGGGTTTGGAAATCTCAAGAGGTGAGATTACCAATAAATATTTTAGAACTTTTCAGAGCAATTTTCAGAGCTCTTCAGTTTTGGCCTCTGTTAAAGAGAGAACCGTTCATTTGTTTTCAGACAGACAATATCACAACAGTGGCATATGTCAATCATCAGGGTGGGACTCACAGTCCCCAAGCTATGAAAGAAGTATCTCGGATACTTGCTTGGGTGGAATCCAGCTCCTGTCTAATCTCTGCGGTGCATATCCCAGGTGTAGACAATTGGGAGGCGGATTATCTCAGCTGTCAGACTTTACATCCAGGGGAGTGATCTCTCCATCCAGATGTGTTTTCTCAGATTGTTCAGATGTGGGGTCTTCCAGAGATAGATCTCATGGCCTCTCATCTCAACAAGAAACTTCCCAGATACCTGTACAGGTCCAGGGATGTTCAGGCGGAAGCAGTGGATGCGCTGACGCTTCCTTGGTGTTATCATCCTGCTTACATTTTCCCGCCTCTAGTTCTCCTTCCAAGAGTGATCTACAAAATCATCATAGAACAATCATCTGTGTTGCTGGTGGCTCCAGCATGGCCACACAGGTTTTGGTGTGCGGATCTGGTTTGGATGTCCAGTTGCCAGCCTTGGCCACTTCCGTTAAGGCCAGACCTACTGTCTCAAGGTCCGTTTTTCCCTCAGGATCTCAAATCATTAAATTTGAAGGTATGTAAATTGAACGCTTAGTACTAAGTCATAGAGGTTTCTCTGACTCAGTGATTAATACTATGTTACAAGCTCCTAAATCTGTCTCTAGAAAGATTTATTATAGAGTTTGGAAGACTTACATTTCATGGTGCTCTTCTCATAAATTCTCTTGGCATTCTTTTAGAATTCCTAGAATTTTACAGTTTCTTCAGGATGGTTTGGATAAGGATTTGTCTGCAAGTTCCTTAAAGGGACAAATCTATGCTCTTTCTGTTTTATTTCACAGAAAGATTGCTATACTTCCTGATATTCACTGTTTTGTACAGGCTTTAGTTCGTATTAAGCCTGTCATTAAATCAATTTCTCCTCCTTGGAGTCTTAATTTGGTTCTGAAGGCTTTACAGGCTCCTCCATTTGAGCCTATGCATTCTTTGGACATTAAACTACTTTCTTGGAAAGTGTTGTTCCTTTTGGCTATCTCTTCTGCTAGAAGAGTTTCTGAGCTATCTGCTTTTTCTTGTGAGTCTCCTTTTCTGATTTTTCATCAGGATAAGGCAGTTTTGCGGACTTCTTTTCAATTTTTACCTACGGTTGTGAATTCTAACAACATTAATAGAGAAATTGTTGTCCCTTCCTTGTGTCCTATTCCTAAGAATTCTTTGGAAAGATCCTTACATTCTTTGGATGTGGTAAGAGCTTTGAAATATTATGTGGAAGCTACTAAAGATTTCAGGAAGACTTCCAGTCTATTTGTTTTATTTTCTGGTCCTAGGAAAAGTTAGAAGGCTTCTACTATTTCCTTGGCTTCTTGGTTGAAACTTTTGATTCATCAAGTTTATTTGGAGTCGGGTCAGGCCCCGCCTCAGAGAATTACAGCTCATTCTACTAGATCAGTCTCTACTTTGAGGGCCTTTAAGAATGAAGCTTCAGTTGATCAGATTTGCGGCAACTTGGTCCTCTTTGCATACATTTACTAAATTCTACCGTTTTTATGTATTTGCTTCTTCAGAAGCAGTTTTTGGTAGAAAAGTTCTTCAGGCAGCTGTTTCAGTTTGATTCTTCTGCTTTTGATTTAAGTTTTTTTCTTTTATTTATGAGAATAAACTTATTTTTTTGGGTTGTGGATTAATTTTTTTCAGCGGAAAATGGCTATTTTTATTTGTATCCCTCCCTCTCTAGTGACTTGCGTGGAGTTCCACATCTTGGGTATTGCTATCCCATATGTCACTAGCTCATGGACTCTTGCCAATTACATGAAAGAAAACATAATTTATGTAAGAACTTACCTGATAAATTCATTTCTTTCATATTGGCAAGAGTCCATGAGGCCCACCCTTTTTTTCATGTAATTAGCAAGAGTCCATGAGCTAGTGACGTATGGGATATACATTCCTACCAGGAGGGGCAAAGTTTCCCAAACCTCAAAATGCCTATAAATACGCCCCCCCCCCACCACACCCACAATTCAGTTTTACAAACTTTGCCTCCCATGGAGGTGGTGAAGTAAGTTTGTGCTTGATTCTACGTTGATATGCGCTTCGCAGCAGGCTGAAGCCCGGTTTTCCTCTCCGAGTGCAGTGAATGTCAGAGGGATGTGAAGAGAGTATTGCCTATTTGAATTCAATGGTCTTCCTCTAGGGGATCTATTTCATAGGTTCTCTGTTATCGGTCGTAGAGATTTCTTCTACCTCCCTTTTCAGATCGACGATATACTCTTATATACCATTACCTCTACTGATTCTCGTTTCAGTACTGGTTTGGCTATCTAATATATGTAGATGAGTGTCTTAGGGTAAGTAAGTCTTATTTCTATTTATGACACTCAAAGCTATGGTTGGGCACTTTATATGTAAAGTTCTAAATATATGTGTTTAAACTAATATTTGCCATGATTCAGGATAATCAGTATTCCTTCATTCAGACTGTCAGTTTCATTTTTTTGGGAAAATGCATACATTCAATTTTGTTCTTACCTTAATTTTCAATTGACTTTTTTTTCAAAAATTCCGGGCTGTTAGGCTCGAGAGTGCAGAAAATGCTTCTATTTATTGCGTCATTTTTGGCGCGAGACTTTTTTGGCACAAAAGTTTTGTTATTTCCGGCGTCATAGTTGGCGCCGGAAGTTTTTTCGTAATTGCGTCATTTTTGACGTTTGTATATTGCAGACGTTTTTTTTGGTGCCAAAAAATATGGGCGTCATTCTTGGCGCCAAAATGTGTGGGCGTCATACTTGGCGCCAGTTTTTTCACACTATTTCAGTCTCACTTTTCAGTTGCTTCTGGTTTTCTAGAGGCTTGTTTCATTTTGCATTTTTTCCCATTTCCTGAAACTGCCATTCAAGAAATTTGATAATTTTGCTTTATATGTTGTTTTTTATTTTACATATTGCAAGATGTCACTACCTGACCCTGGATCAGAATCTACTTCTGGAAAAGTGCTGCCTGATGTCGGTTCTACCAAAGCTAAGTTCATTTGTTGTAAACTTTTGGTAACTGTTCTGCCGGCTGTTGTTTGTGATAATTGTCATAATAAGCTATCAAACGCAGATATCATTTCCATTAGTAATAATCCATTACCTGTTGTTGTTCTTTCAACATCTAATGTTCAGGATGTTCCTGTTAATGTTATAGAATTTGTTTCTAAATCTATTCGGAAGGCTCTGTCTGTTATTCCTTCTTCTAGTTAACGTAAGAGGTCTTTTAAAACTTCATATATTTCAGATGAATTTTTAAATGACCGCCATCATTTTGACTTATCTATTTCTGATGAGGATCTGTCTGGTTCAGAAGATTCTACCTCAGATATTGACACTGATAAATCTTCATATTTGTTTAAAATGGAGTTTATTCGTTCCTTACTTAAAGAAGTGTTGATTGCATTAGATATGGAGGAGTCTAGTCCTCTTGATATTAAAGCTACTAAGCGTTTAAATTCAGTTTTTAAACCCCCCGTAGTTATTCCAGAAGTTTTTCCAGTTCCTGATGCTATTTCAGAAGTAATTTCTAGGGAATGGAATAGTCTGGGTACTTCATTTACTCCTTCTCCAAGGTTTAAGAAATTGTACCCTTTACCATCTGATAGATTAGAGATCTTTACATTCTTTGGATGTAGTAAGAGCTTTGAAATATTATGTTGAAGCAACTAAAGATTTCAGAAAGACTTCTAGTCTATTTGTTATCTTTTCTGGTTCTAGGAAAGGTCAGAAGGCTTCTGCCATTTCTTTGGCGTCTTGGTTTAAATCTTTGATTCATCATGCTTATGTGGAGTCAGGTAAAATCCTGCCTCAAAGGATTACGGCTCATTCTACTAGGTCAGTTTCTACTTCCTGGGCTTTTAAGAATGAAGCTTCTGTTGATCAGATTTGCAAAGCAGCAACTTGGTCTTCTTTGCATACTTTTACTAAATTCTACCATTTTGATGTTTTCTCTTCTTCTGAAGCAGTTTTTGGTAGAAAAGTACTTCAGACAGCAGTTTCAGTTTGATTCTTCTGCTTATGATTTCGTTTTTTTTTCTTTATAAGATTAAAACTTTTTGTTTTGGGTTGTGGATTATTTTTTCAGCGGAATTGGCTGTCTTTATTTTATCCCTCCCTCTCTAGTGACTCTTGCGTGGAAGTTCCACATCTTGGGTATCTGCTATCCCATACGTCACTAGCTCATGGACTCTTGCTAATTACATGAAAGAAAACATAATTTATGTAAGAACTTACCTGATAAATTCATTTCTTTCATATTAGCAAGAGTCCATGAGGCCCACCCTTTTTTGTGGTGGTTATGATTTTTTTGTATAAAGCACAATTATTCCAATTCCTTATTTTTGATGCTTTCTACTCCTTTCTTTATCACCCCACTGCTTGACTATTCGTTAAACTGAATTGTGGGTGTGGCTAGGGGTGTATTTATAGGCATTTTGAGGTTTGGGAAACTTTGCCCCTCCTGGTAGGATTGTATATCCCATACGTCACTAGCTCATGGACTCTTGCCAATATGAAAGAAATAAATTTATCAGGTAAGTTCTTACATAAATTATGTTATTTTACTTATCACAGGGCACACAGTTAATGTCCAGCCGACTAGACCTTTACAAATAGAAAATAAATCAGGAGCAGCCGTAGAACCTGATTGGATCCACTGACCAATTTCAGATCTCACATCTAGGAGCAACCCGGTATGGGAAATAAAGGAGCTAGACTTCTTCTATGTGGATCAGCATTGTTTGTAACCAAGAGTGTGATTCCTATTAAATGTTCTAGTACACTGGAAAAGCAAGTTCATCATAGTCTACCTTCACATAATGCCCGTGGAAGTAAGACCATTACAGCTTCTAACCCTGGTCTCTGAGCTTGCGGTACTGCCAGAGTCCCGTTTTGTACCTGTAAGTCAAACTGACCATGCATCCCTTCAGACAGGCTCCGGTGCTCTGAGGGTGTGATTCCTTAGTGGCCAGTCTAGCCAACGCCTGTTTTTCTAGAGGAGATAGTCTTAAGATGGACTAGAAAATCCCCAGACAGAGCGATGATCAGCTTTGGAGACAGCAGTGCACACTCTTCAGCAGGAGGATCGAGAGAAGGTTTGGTTCATCCGGCTCACAGGATCATACCTCTCCATCTCATCTAGGGGGTATTTGGGAGTATAGCCTGCTCAAGAAAAGGTAGATCTATTTTTTTAATCCACCATTTCAGCCCATGATTATGTTGCGATTTGCTGATAGGAGACACCTGCTGATCTATAGATCCATCAAGTAGGGCGGATCGCCAAGGGAAGGTTCTGCAAACCCAATCTGTGTTTGCATGAGGGGTCTTAGGCAGTGTATTCTTTTCCTCTGAAGGCAGCGTCCCTCCACTAAGGTTATAACTCTGATCAGTATGGGGTCTGATTTTGTTTGTGATCTCAACAGCAGAGTTGAGGTTGGATCGCTATACGTGATACTCCTTGGCTACTGCTTTGTACTTCAACAGGATTATCAGCTAAATTAGGTTAGTTTCCAGGATATCTTTTGCAGCATTTGACTGTATATTAATAGGTGATGTAGGGAACTGGTCTTCTTCCCCCACTGTACTGAGTAGCGGCCTCATGTCAAAACTAGCAGAAGGTAGATAGGATAGCCTCCGAAAGTGTTCCTCTAATACAGAGCATATTGTATCTTAAAGTGGTTGCCAGTTAAGTGCCATGATTTAAGAGACAATAGGGTGCTTTTTAGAGTGAAATCTGTGCACTCAAGGCGCTGCTAAGTATTGGGACGGTGTAGAGGTTTCAGTGATAGGGAAAGGCCTCAAAGTGAATAGTCCGGTACTGAGGGTAATTAAGCCACGCCACAATCCAAAACCCTATATCTCGGATCAGGACGCTAACAGACAAGCCTCTCCACAATTTTAAAGTGGATAATCCTACTTTAAATAAAGAACTGTGAAGAAAACTTGAGGAGCTAAAGTTCAGTTCGACAAGTTAGATTGCCACCGCCCGGAAGTCCCTCAACCATGTTTTATTATGCAGGTTCACTCCAATATCAGTCATAATTTTATGTAGTTTTGTTTAATGTTTTTTTTCCTGTAGTAGTGTTACTAAATTGATCAAAATGGTTAAGATTTGTCAGCAAAAAAACACACAAAAAATTCACTTGTGTTCTTTTCACACTTTTTTTTCACACACCTTTTATGTTTAGGTTACACATTTATGGTTATGAGTTTTAAATATTTACATAACTTTACAAGTATTTTATCTCCATAGTTTATATGTCTACACATTTAGATGGGGAAGTGTTTGTGTGTTCATAAATTTGTGTGTATTTGGATGTATGTATCTGATGCCTTTTGTGACTGTACTGATCTGATTAGGTTTTTACTGTATAAAAGTGTTTTGTGTGTATTTATATTTCTCTTATCCCCCTCTTTATGCCACTTTCATTCCTATTGGCTTAAAGTGAAGGTAAACTTAAACGTTTTGTAATAAATAAATCGATATATCAATCCAAATTATTAGGAGTTTCATTCATCAATACTTGTATATTTCAATGTTACCTTAGATAGATTATGTTTTTAGCCTCGAATAGCCTATCCGAAAATCAACCCGTAATTATTATTTTTTTTCTAAACAACGATCACGTTGTTTAAACAGCCAATTGATTCTTTGGCCGTTAGGCGGCCGTCAATTGACGTAAGCATGGATCATTCAATATGCGCATGCGTAGCATTTTGTAGTTTTTGCGGCCAAGCGAGCGCGTCCACGTTTTGCGCATGCGCATTAACAAATTTCTTTGTCAGGCACAGTTGAAAGCAAAGACCGCAATTAACGCATGCGCAATGGTGATAGTGATTTAAGGATGCGCATGCGCGGTGAGTAGATCCTCGATGTGCACGAGCTTACTTGACACGTATAGAGCGGGTGGGACCGCTCTATACGTCACTGCATCTGAAAGCCGGAACTTCTGAATGGGAGGAGAATCGGAAGACAACGGTAAATAAAATGTGGTTTTAAAAGTATATAAATAACAACATTTTTATTAAAAAAAAAATAGCGACTGGATTTGAAAGTATAAAAGAATTAGAAATCAGAATTATGAATGACCAAAATTTACCTTCACTTTAAATTCCATTTTACTCATTTGGGTTGCAGCTCTGCTTAGTTGTTTGTGTAAATGAAGAAAATTTAAATCATGATTACTATTATGTCCATATCTTTGCATGGTTCCCAAAGTAACTCCAATGAAGAGATTCCGCCCACTCACATACACACACACACATACATACACACACACATACATACACACACACACACATACATACACACACACACACATACATACACACACACATACATACATACATAAATACACACACATACATACATACATACATACATACACACACACACAAATACACACAAATACACATACACACACACACGCTAGACAGAAACTGAAAGGCTACACTTTGGTGATTTGAGTTCCACCCATTTGGAATGACCATTTGCTTAAGAGCAAGCCCCTCCCCCTGCTTCTAAACACAAAATAGATGATGTAAATGGGCATGGTAAGTGCTATGTTGGCAACTGAGCCAAAATATAAAAGCAATGGTAAACATGATTTATTTTCTATTTGTTTTGGTGCCCACCACTCACCAACAAATAAATAAGAAAGCAACACATTGGTGGGCGTCACAAGCTAAATAAGCAAAAAAGAAAAGCTAGAGCCTAAATCATGCAACTTGTTATCCACTAATGAATGTTTGTTCATTTTGTTGTATGACAGGAATGTATAGGGCATACTCTTTACAGCTGCATTCCAGAGATGTTAAACAAAGATGTCAGCTCCCATTGCTAATAATGAAGTTTAAACTGCCCTGCATGCAACAATGTAGCAATATTATAGTCTTGCATAGTAGGTAAGCCTTTCAGAGATATATACTTTGTTTAGATATAAAATTATAGGATTGACAATCTTTGGGCCATTATACAAGACAAACCAGAGATTTGCATTTGCAGGATACAAGCACTGAGACATTACAGATAGCTATTGTGCTGGTATGAATTCTGAAGACTTTTCATTTGACTGCATCTAAACATAAAAATAGTCCCAACAGCCAATATAAGGCGAAGAAAGTATATTTTTTATGGGGATATTGATGAATATTAGACTTAGTTCCTTGTTTTTTCAAGTGTAAGGCTTGAAGGGCTGTAAAATGTAGAGGACCTTGTAACAGTAGAACAGACATTATCAAAGTCGTTGGGCTAATACAGCATCATTGTGATGACCTCTAGATTGTCCTGATGAATAATATATTGACTTTGTCATATGAGGGTCATTATAATGCAGCTACAAATCTTGCTGTATGTTAAAATGTTGTGCTTTTTCTGAATCACAAAACAAATTGTAAGAGAATTTCCAATTGACTTGCATTACCAAATTGTGCAGTGTCTTTTTATATGCACACCTTGTGAAACACCAGCTCCTACTGAGCATGTGCAAGAGTTAACAGAGTCTGATTGCTGTCACATGATACAGGGGGAGATTAAATTAAAGCAAAAACTGTCAGACAAAAATCTACTGCTCATTTAAACTTCAGAATAAATATTACATTGACTCTTTGTTATGCAGCTCTACTTTATTTAATTGTTCTTCAAATTATCCCTTTGAGATGCAAATTTCTTAGTAGTGTGTTGATTTAAAGATTATAGACTAATTCTACTAAAAGGGCCATCTGATGACAAAGATAATATAATTCCCAGATGGAATACACCCAAGGGTTTTACAGGAATTTAGCACTGTTATATCCAATCCTCTACTCTTAATTTTCCAAGACTCCTCCTCATTCATAGTACCCCAAGACTAGCATAAAGCTGATGTGTTGCCACATTTTAGGGGAAACAAGGCTGATCTAGGAAGCTATACACCAGTAAGTCTGACATTGATAGTGGGGAAGATACTTGAAGGGATTATGTTGATGAGTATATTTGTGCAAGCAAATCAGCATGATTTTATAAGAAATAGATCATGTCAAACTAATCTATTTAGATTCTACGAGGAAGTGAAAATAAAGATAAAGAGGAATAAGTTGATGTGATAGACTTGGATTTTGCAAAGGCATTTTATACAGTGCCACATGAGAGAATAATGTACAAAATTAAGGGACTGTGAATAGCTGAAAATGTTAGCACATAGATAAATAACTGGATAAAAGACAGGATACGAGTAGTTGTGAATGGAACATACTCTGATTGGACCAAGGTATCAATACTGGGCCCTGTTCTTTTTAATATTTGTATTAATGACTTGGAGCAAGGATTAAATAGCTATCTCTATTTTTGCAGATGATACAAAGTTGTATAAGGTCATTAGGTCAGAGCAGGATGAACTTGCTTTACAAGGGGATCTGCAAAAATTAGAAGAATGGGCTGGTAAAATGAAAGGTTCTACATTTTAGAAGTAAAAATAAGCAGGCTACATATTATTTAAATGGAACTAGATGCAGCAAAATAGGAGGAATGGGATTTGGGCATACTTATAGATAACACACTATAAATTGGTGCACAATGCAGGGCAGTGGCTTCTAAGGCTAATACAATACTAGCATGTATTAAAATAGGCATTGATACCAGGGTGGAAAGCATAATTCTGTCACTATATAAATCCCTGGTAAGACCTCACCTTGATTATGGAGGGCAGTTCTGGGGAGCAATCTAAAAAAGACATTTTAGACTTACAAAAAGTTGAGAGAAGGGCCACAAATCTAATAAAGGCAATGGAAAATTTAAGCTATGAGGAGAGGTTAACCAAACTGGGTCTGTTTTCTTTAGAAAAAAGGCGCTTGAGTTAAAATGATTACTTTTTTATTTAAATATATATTTTTTTTATTGAGGCATTAAGTATATACAGAACAAAAAATATGCCCAGGCACGAAGCAGAAGCAATAAAAAATACTTATACATTTTACATATGAGAAATAAGCAAGTGGTGTGCAAATGTGGCATCCGTTATTGCAATATCTAACCTATAGTAGTGCAATATTGATATAGGAGAAGGAGTCAGTGTCATGAAATATAGCTGGGTCATCAACGAAAAGGAGAACACTTGACATAGATTATAGCACCATCTTGGTAACCGTGGAGTAAAATGTAACACATTATGTATGAGTCATATGCAACTGGATCAAATAGGAATGGAACCTCGATTTTTAAATACGGATAGATAGTGGTCTCTACCTCGCAATAAAAGGTAATCTATTAGCTGTGAGTGATGGGAGGTAGGGAGTTGGCTTTTGTCAGGCCTCCCGTAGGCCTGAGTGTATGGGGGAAGGAGTTCAGCGGGCACGAGCCGCTCGTAATGGGGGGGGAGGGGGGCGGAGCCAGTTAGGATGCTAAGAGTGCATAGACTACAGGGCTAATCAACCTTATAAAGTGAAAGATTCCAAAATAAGAAAAGCCTGAGGGGTCAGCTATAATGTATATGATCAGAGTATTAGAGAGGATAGTGGTGGTTGCTCACTAAGACTACTAGGCTAAACTGTATATAATCTTGGGGTATGAATAGATGGAAGTGAAAATTGGACATTCGTTTTCCTCCAGGGAAACTATTAGAACATGAAAACTAATTACAAGGGGTTAATATTTAACGCTATTATATAGTGAGGGGTCATAGTTGAGTATGAGGCAGGTGATTAAGTCCAACACTTAATGCATGTAGATTCGCTTCCTATCAAGTGAATAAAAATGGCTCACAACAATATTATGTGGAGGGGGGGGACATTAAAATGTTTGGGGTATAGGGGACCTCTGGGTGAGCCCCTCTCCTAGGGAAATTCCACTTATTAGCGATGCAGGAAAAAGGGGTAGGGGTATGACCCGCAGGCAGAAAGTGCCGGCGGGAAAGGGAGGAGAGGAGCTCAACTGGAACAGATAATTTGTACTAGTTTTAAATTCAGCGTAGATAGTATCATTCTCTAGGAGGAAAAAGTATATACCTAATGACTGGAATATAGTGTATGGGTTAATCGATTTAGGAACTTTAAGACATGTGATCAAGTAACAAGTAGGCCTACCTGGTTATAAGTTAGTAAAAAAAAAAGGTATTTAAGGCTGGGGATAAGGAAAAACAACAGGTCATGGGATATTTATTTTGTTCAGGAAGGTCAGCAGATAGTAGGAGTTGGGTTCTAAGGGTTATTTGTTAGGGCTCTTATATAGTGAGGGGTTATACTTAAGTAGAGAGCAACTAAGTCCTGATCTAACCCATAGTATAATGAAGGTCAGACCAGGCAGCGAAGAAATAATAAAGCTTCTACATTAGTTTGACACCCTATTGTGTAAGGTCTTCCTAGTATCTAGTAGCTTTGCGGGTAATAGCTTATACACAAACTGAAGCGGCTAATGGCTGAGCTATTATATCAGTGATTAAAAGGGTTAGACACTGTAGCTAAAAACATAGTGAGGTATAGCTCAAGGTTGTCACATACATAAAATAACAACATGACATCTAGCGTTGGAGTATTGGAAAAGATTGTCTAACTGCATTCTCTATGTGCTATTATAGATGAAGGCAAACATATATTGAGATTAAAACCTATCATATCTAGGCGAGCTCTATGGAGGTAAGATTATAATATTCAAACATAGTAAGAACAAACATAAGATAATGTGATGCGAGACCCATGGGACACTGCAAAGATATAGCATGTAAATGGAGAAACATAACACAATGTGCAGACAAAATAGTATTGACACAGTTTACGCTGCAGACCGCATTATGCTTATTAAAACAACTTTCTAAGTACTATTATAAAGGAGAGTATAGTGTAAAGAAAACATTAACAGCAGCCAGTGTTATAGGTAAATATGTAGCAAACATATATTACCACTAAAGATGTAAATAGCTGCTATCATTTATATATCTCCAACCTCTGAGTTAGTGTAAGCCAGTAGCCAAAAATCACATAGCTGTCCTAGGGACTTAAAGTGAACCTAATACAAGCTGCAGGGTGAAGCCTCTGCTATATCTACTATAGTTACAGGCTACAGAATTTATTATATATAAAGAGTGTTATGAAAAGTGTCAATATCAAGTAAACTTTTGGAACTTAGAAATGCAGCTCCTGAACGACATAAGCATAGGTATTCTACTAAACATTAATATATGATGGGGGGAGTATATAAAGGCTCTATCTGTGACATGTCTCATACTTGATCCCAGCAGAATAAATATATAGAAACATAAAAGCGTATAGCGCATTTGGTATACATTCTGTAATAATAGTCCATAGCTGCAGCAAAATGGAAAAAGAATGATTGTACGTTTTATGTAGTGCCTTGTGAGATGATCCAGTAAGCTTGAGGGTATTACAAGTAACATGTGGAGTGTTTCAGCAGCAAATATATATATATGAGCTGGGCCAGCAGTAGGGAAACAAATAAAATCCTCCCAGCAAAGAACATAGTGAATATCAAGGAAGGAAAAGTGTGTAGAGAGATCGTGAAACAAATTATGTAGGTTTGAACATGGTATGGATTTCCACTAGCACGTAAAAGTGTATACATTATAGGGTTTATATGATTCTATAGGGAAAGTAGACCATGCAAGGCATTGCGGTCTAAACAACGTAAAGAATAGTGAACACACAAATCAACCAGTCACTAGTATATGGACCATTATTATATAAACATTTGGAGGTCGCAATGCAATAAGGGTATCAATAGGTACAGAGTCTGGTAGAGGAAAGTCTCGATAGCATTGCGGTTTCAACTCTCCTCAGGGATCTCCGCTGCTTTAACCCACTCCCACTGCTTGAGGGGAAACGCAATATGAACCCTCCGGATAGTCAATATCCCACCTTTTTGCCATCCTGAGTTTAGAGGTTATCTGACCATCACATCCTCTTTGCGGTGTTGTTGCCATTGACAGGTTAGCAATACATTGTATCTCCCAGCCAATTTCAGATCTCAGTCTGAAGTCTCTCGTGAAGGCAGCTGAGGCATCGGCAAAAGCAAACCGCAGCCTCTCCTTTGGCCCGTTTGCAGTGAAGGCTTCTGTTATACTTGCCTGGATCGGGATTCTTGATCCAAAGCTATTGGCGCTCAAATCACAAGCCTTGACTTGAGATGTACGGTTAGGTTGTTTTGTCAAGCTCGCTACAACCGGAGTGTGCACTCAAAGTCGGCTCGTGGTGTCGAGGGGAGCCGCTGCTGCGTTAGTTGTCCCAGCTTGGGTGTGCGTTATGTCAAAACTGAATGGCCCTTCAGTCTCTCGCACAGCTGACTTAGATAGACTATTGCAGGGGTCAGATATCCGACCCCGTTTACAGGATCTCATGTCGCCAGAGGGGGTCTCTTCCAAATCTGTAAAGTAGGATGGAATTGTAGTATAGGCCCTGCCCCAATATGCTGGATCAGTGTTTGTGGCAGGAGACTCCGACAGTGGCATGCAGGTAGTAAATAGTAATAAAAGGTCCCCTTTCAGGCTCTGATAATGCTTCTCCAGAAGCTGTGCAGTGTGACGTTCCCATAGATCTAGGGCTTCCATACTGCTGTGGCCACTTGGTTATATGCACTCTCCCACAGTTCCACGTGGCTTAGCTTAGACCAGGAATACCTCAGTAGCGTGTTTTCAAACTGGCTAATCTCTTTCTTTAGGAGAATAATGGATTCAGTTAGTTGTCTGATGTATCATAGTAGATGTCCAGGTCTGTTATGTATGATTTAAGGCGTATAATGACATCTAGAAGCCCGGAGCTCCATGAAAACACGTCTGAACACCTCTGTAGTTGGCTCCGCCCCCCTAAAATGATTACTTTTATATAAAAATATTCAAGGCTCATATACACAGAGGGCGGAAACTCTGTTAATTCCAAGAAAATTGTTTGTGACAAGAGTTCCCAATTTAAGGCTGTAGGAAAGGACATTTCATTTGTAAAATGATGGTCCGCAATCCTGTATAACATAGGGGAGGTCAAGAATCCATACAAGAGTTCCAGCTACTTGCTTATGGATTACAAATTGGGAGCTCAGACCTACATGAGACCCAGCTGAATGATACAGGGACATAGAAATACCCCGTTATGTGCACAGTATTTCCCTAACTGGACTTCAGCCATAGCTACCCTCAAGCGTCACGGGAAATCATCCTTGGCCTCCCCCTAAGGGACTTAGGTACTTCCTGCTGCAATCCTCTTCAGTACTCGATACATGCACTTGATGGGTTCTCTACTCTACTGGATACTGCTGCAACTGCATTGACATAGATGGACATGCCTGGTAAACCATTTCAGGGGTGCTGCGTAAGGTAAGTTACTTTACACAGCACACACAAAGCCCAGAGGCTATTTGTAGGTACTCTGACACATGTACAGCGTGGCCAGGGGACTTAACCTGCTCTCCTCATGAAAGGTTTTTTTTTCTCCCCATCAGGTCCCTAATGGTGCTATCATTATTAGTAACTTTGTCAGCGAAGCCCTCTGACCCTTTGCCATCCTCTGGCAACTCTGGGGGTACTTTTGGGGGCACTTTTAGTAATTAGGTGCATAGCCCTTTTAAGAAAACTGCCATCTGCTTAATGCAGTGTGCGGTTCTGTAGAGGAGGCTCCGGTTACGCTGGGGATCATGTTTCATTCATTTATAAGGAGTTTTTATGCTTGGTGTACTTATATTTGATAAATGGGAACCAAAAGTGTTTTTATTTAATTACTGCAGCAACGTCTTTTCTCCTGGCAGTAGCTATGCCCCCTCAGTGTTCCTGGGCTTTTTCTCCTAAATCCAGAGCCTAAGTAACTAGATTTCTACATCAACCTTCTGGGCCAGATTCAAAGTTTGTGTGAATGGTTTCCATCTTAAAAGTTGGAAGCCTGACAAACAAATTTAAAGTCTTTAGATCATAAAATATACCCACAAGCAGACTATACTTGCTGGAGAGGCTGTGGCCATAAGGGAACACTTACACATATCTTATGGGACTGCTCAATATTGACACCTTATTAGCAAGGAATATTCACAGAAGTTAAAGCAGCCCTAGCTCAGGAGATAGCTTTTGATCCCTTGATATTTTTACTTGGTAAACTACCCAAATTGAAATGTAAATATAAACTTCCCTTAATTCATCAGGGTCAGTTTGTGACTACTATAGACCTCCAGGATGCAGACCTGCATGTTCCCATTCACAGAGATCACTATCCGTTCCTGAGGTTTGCTTATATGGACAAACACTACCAGTTTTATTGTAGATAAATTAAGATTTATAAAGGTTGAACTCAATGGACTTTTGTCTCTTTTTCAACCTACTATGTTATTAAGTATTAGGAGTTTGAGATGGACCAGAATTGGGTCCACTCTAGAATCCATTTGACTTCCTAATTTGAGTGTGTCATACTCATGTCAGATCTACTAAAAAAGCAGCCCACAAAAGATGTCTATACAAAAGATGTCTATGAAGACATTCACAACTTGATTTTGCACAAGAGACTGAAATGATGGAAAGCCAAGGCAAATGTTTTCAAATTTAAACAATTTTTAGGCAAGAGATGTATTTCATAAAGGTGGTAAGAGTCCACAATCCATTACTCCTGGAATTACCTTCTGTCACCGATACTGGTCTGCAGGGGCTGAACCCTTGCCCCCCCCCCCCCCCCATGGCCTCACCCCAGCTGTTCCTCTGCGGTTTTGGGCTCCTCAGAGCAACCACCATTTTGTGTTCAGAGAAGAGTTGGTTTATGACCAGGAAAACCGTCCTAGGCTGGCCCAGCTTCTGGAACTCCCGGTCAGCCGCCTCACAACGGACACCCGCCTAACTCCTCTCAGGCTGGCCGGGCTCCTGGAACTCCCGGTCGGCCACAGGACAGCAGGGCACCCGCTAACTTTATCCCTGGTCGCTCCAGCAGCCCTTTGCCCCAGAGCTCCACTCTTTTGGGGATTGGTAGCCCCTAGGGAGGACAAGAGCTGTGGCAATTATCAGAGGGGAGCTCCTTTGGGAACTGGGGGTTTTGGACACCCGTAACCCCATAACTTCAATGGACTGTAACTCCGGTCATGCTGATTTTTGGACTGTGGCATCTGGGGACAGAGAGCTTTAAAATGACACCCTGGTATTGGGATTATGTGAGACTGTGGCTCCTATTGAGATGCCGGGCTGTCTGGAGGGGCAGGAATGGCGGGAAAATTGTGGGATTGTCCTTTGTGTTATTAAGATGAGCTGTGTGTATAAAATGAGTGCATGTTTTACAATAAAGTCAGTTCTTGTTTAACCTGAATGCTAGTCTGTCTAGTTATTTGGGTTGGCTCCAGCTAAAATCACTTTCCTGGGCTACATAGAAATCACTTTCCTGGGCTACATAGCCACTTGTTCCAGGCAGAGGAAGGACCCGGTTGGTGGTGCTACCCAGTCGGGGTAGCGGGAAGTCCGTCACATTGGTTGGCAGTGGTGGGATGCTTCCGTCTACCTGGAATGTCCAAACCACCAACTGAAGATCTTGCCGGTTGGAGCAGTACCATGGGCTCCGGAAGGAAGAATTGAGAACAATGCTGCAGACTAGAGGGAAAATCGCCAGCAACAAGACAAAGGCAGTGCTCGTAGCCGGACTGATGGAGGACGATCGGGCTAGCGAACAGGCTGGTGGGTTGGACAGCGACCAGAGCGGAGGACAGCCCAGTACAGCCTCCACTCAAGGGACTACAACATCCGACAAGCAGCGGCAGGTACAGTGGCAACTGGCTCTCTATGGACTTAACCCCCCCCCGAGGAGATCATTACTCGGATAGTGACTGATGCCAACAAGATACACATGTTGGAGCTTCAGAAGTCTATAGGGGGGTCATGCCGGATCCCCTGGACCTGCCTTCCCGGCCCAAGAAACTACCCCACGGGGCTTTCCGAACTTTCCAGGATGATGGGAGCAAGGATATTGACCGATACCTACAGCTGTTCGAGACCCAGTTCCGGATGCATGGGGTCACTAATGCCGATAGGGTTACTATCTTAATTGGGAAACTATCCGGTAGGGCCCTGGAGTCTTTCCACACTGTCCCCTCCGAAGATCAAGGCAACTATGACCGGGTGAAGGAGCGCATCCTTGCTCGGTATGGACTCACCCCGGAGGCTCACCGGCTAAACTTCAGGGGACTACAAAGACAAGAGAAGCAGCCGTATACTGAGTTTGCCCACCGCTTAGCTAGATTCTTGAACTCCTGGGTTACTGGGTACTACATCACCACCCTAGACGAAGCTGTTCAACTCATCCTCCTGGAGCAGTTCTACCACCGCACCCCAGCAGAGATAAGGGACTGGGTAAAAGACAAGGGACCCAGAACAGCTGACCAAGCCACCGCCCTGGCCGATCGGTATGTGGATGCCCGGATCCAGGCAGCCACAGACCCCCGGCCAGCAACCCGCTCCGCTCCAGCCCCAGCTCGAACCCCAATGTTCTTTCGGCAGCCACAGACCCGGCCACCCCCTGTTTACCCGGCCGGGAGCAGCCATCTCCAGGGTTGTTATGGGTGTGGACGCCCCGGACATGTTATACGGGACTGCCCCGTCAGACAATGAAACCCCCCAGCCCAGCCACCAAGGAACCCTGCCTCAACCTCGTGGGGGTCTCCTCAAGCCCGCACCTATCAGGCTGCTGCCCATTGTGCCCATACAGCGAGCTCCGACCCCTATGCTGAGTGGACAGGAGAAGAAGTGGGTGTCTTGCACCATGTCGACTCAACGGACCAAGACAACCGACAACAACACCGGCAAGTTGTCTGGGTCAACGGGCAGGCGGCTCAAGGAATAAGAGATACGGGGGCCACTGTTTCTTTAATCCAACCTCACCTCGTTCCCCCCTCTGGCTGCACTGGGCGCACCCTTGCTCTGGGGGTAGCGGGAGGTGAGATCCTCAGGATTCCTACAGCCTGGGTCCATTTGAACTGGAAAACCGACTCCTGCAATGTAGAAGTGGGGGTTATGCACCACATCCCACATCCCTGCCGAGGTCCTGTTGGGAAATGACCTCGTCCACCATGTGTCCACCTATGTGGGGGATGCCTCTCCGGATACCTGCCCAGTGACTACCCGCCAGCAGGCCAGATGCCCAACCAACTCTTGGGACCCAGGTAAGACCTACCACCCTGACACCTACCTTTCCCTGACTGCCCGTCCCCACTAACCCGTAACTTACTGACACCCCCTCCTGGGTGACCCCCTCTGACTTCGCCAAAGAAACCTTGAGTGACTGGACCCTAGCTCCTTACCGAGACCGAGTAGGTGCTGACCCCCAGGGCCCCAGAGACGAACGTTTCCAGTGGGAGGGAGAGCTCCTGTACCGGATCTCCAAGAGGAGAAAAGGACCGTGCCCAAATGCCAGCTGGTCATACCGAAGAAGTTTCGGTCCAATCTACTGAACATAGGGCATGACATCCCCTTAGCCGGCCACTTAGGAAAGCAAAGGACCCACCACCGCTTGACTCAAACCTTCTTCTGGCCAGGCATTACAGCCAATATTAAGGAATACTGTAAATTCTGTGAGGTTTGCCAGAAGGTAGGAAAGACGGGTGACCATACGAAAGCCCCCCTCCATCCCCTGCACATTGAGGAACCCTTCAGCCGAGTGGCAGTAGACATTGTGGGGCCATTAGCTCGGCCCAGCCCCTCAGGGAAGAAATACATCCTTACAGTGGTGGACTATGCTACCCGATACCCCGAGGCAATCCCCTTGGCCAATATCACGGCGGAGACCATAGCAGATGCGTTTCTCCGGATATTCACCAGGGTAGGTTTCCCTTGGGAAGTTATTTCCAATCAGGGAACGCAGTTCACTGCAGAAATCACTCAACAACTCTGGGAGTTGTGCGGGATTAAACCCCTGCACAGCGCCCCTTACCATCCCCAGACGAATGGGCTGTGTGAGAGGTTTAATGGGACCCTAAAGCAACTGCTTCGGATATTCTCGGCCGCTCACAAGGACTGGGAGAGATTCCTGCCGCACCTCCTCTTTGCATATCGAAAGATGCCTCAGGAATCCACCGGTTTTTCCCCCTTTGAACTTCTATATGGTCGAAAGGTTAGGGGCCCACTAGATTTGGTACGAGCCCACTGGGAGGGAGACACCGGGGGGAAGAGCACTCTGTTGTGGAGTATGTACTCCAGCTCAGAGACCAGCTGAAGGACCTAGCTGCCCAGGTACGCGAGAACCTTCAAGCCTCTCAGCACAGGCAGAAGAGATGGTACGATCGCAATGCCCGTACCCGAACCCTGATCGTGGGACAGAAGGTCCTCGCTCTGAAACCTGTCAAAACCGACAAGCTACAGGCCTCTTGGCAAGGACCTTACCGGGTTGTGGAACAACTGAACACCACCACATACTTTCAGATAAAAGATTTGTCGGACCTTTCATGTGAACATGTTAAAGGCATACATAGAGAGACCCAGAGATGTGGCTACTATCTGTGCGCCAGCAGTGGAGGACTCTGAAAGTCTTCCAATGCCGGAGCTTCCCGGACCTACTGACACCCCCAGGGGGTGGATGACATATCCCTAGACAATAGGTTAGAGCCCGGACAGAAAAGGCAGGTCCGGCGACTCTTGGAACAAAGAAGTGACATGTTCTCTACTGACCCTGGGTTTACCACCACAGCCATCCACCGGGTGGAGACCCCAGGACAGACCCCCTGCGACAGGCTGCCTATAGGGTCCCAGAGGCCATCGGGGACAGTATGCACCGGGAGCTCCGGGGAATGTTGGACCGTAGTGTTAGTACCCAAGAAGGACGGAACTACCCGGTTCTGCATAGACTACCGTAGACTCAATGACAGAACCACCACTGACGCCTATCCCATGCCCCGAGTAGATGACCTGTTAGCTCAAATAACTCTGGGCCACTTCCTGACCACCCTTGACCTATGCAAGGGTTATTGGCAAATCCCTCTCGACCCTAAGTCTGTCCCCAAGTCTGCCTTCATCACTCCCTTCGGCTTATACCAGTTTAAGGTCATGCCGTTTGGAATGAAGAACGCCCCAGCCACTTTCCAAAGAATGGTAGACCACCTGTTGGATGGCCTCCAGGACTATGCCTGTGCATACCTGGATGACATCGCCATCTATAGCGAGACCTGGGAGGACCATCTGGTCCACCTAGGCATCGTCTTAGATCGTCTTCGAGCAACCGGCCTCACCTTGAAGCCAGATAAGTGTACCATTGGGCACTCGGAAGTTCAGTACTTAGGCCACTGAGTCGGCTGCGGTAAGCAGTGACCCGAGTCGGCCAAAGTTGAGGCAGTGGCTAACTGGCCCACCCCCAGGACCAAACCCCAATTCCTCTCCTTTCTGGGTACTGCAGGCTACTACCGGAGGTTCGTCCCTAATTACAGCGCCCTCCCCAAACCACTGACTGACCTGACCCGTAAACAACTTCCCCGACAGGTCCTGTGGTCCCCCGAGTGTGAAAAAGCCTTCCAGAGTCTTAAGTCTACCCCAGTACTGGCCGCTCCTAACCCAGCCAAATGTTTTTCTGTCCACACAGATGCCTCCATGTTCGGGTTGGGGGCCATACTAAGCCAGGCGGACGAGAAAGGACAGGACCACCCCGTTGCCTACAGCAGTCTCAAACTGCTACCCCGAGAAGTAGGCTACGCGGCGGTTGAGAAGGAGTGTCTGGTGCTGGTATGGGCTTTGAAGAAGTTGCAGCCCTACCTATATGGGAGACCCTTCATTGTCCTTACTGACCACAACCCCCTAGTATGGCTCAACCGCGTTTTCCGCCGACAACGGGAGATTGTTGAGGTGGAGCCTAGCCCTGCAGCCATTTAACTTTGACATCCAGTACCGACCGGGAAAGAGCAATGGGAATGCTGACAGACTTTCCCGGTGGACTGAAGTGGCATAAACTCTTCGGACATCCCCAGGCCGACCCGTGTGTAGATCTAGCTGGGTCTGCCAAACTGGGGGGAGGAGTTTTCACGGATACTGGGCTGCAGGGGCTGAACCCTTGCCCCCCCCCCCATGGCCTCACCCCAGCTGTTCCTCTGAGGTTTTGGGCTCCTCAGAGCAACCACCATCTCTGGAGATTGTTTGCTTGCTTTGTGTTGGCTTGTTTTTGTGTTCAGAGAAGAGTTGGTTTATGACCAGGAAAACCCTCCTAGGCTGGACAGGCTTCTGGAACTCCCGGTCGGCCACAGGACAACAGGACACCCGCTAACTTTACCCCTGGTCGCTCCAGCAGCCCTTTGCCCCAGAGCTCTGCTCTTTTGGGGATTGGTAGCCCCTAGGGAGGACAAGAGCTGTGGCAATTATCAGAGGGGAGCTCCTTTGGGAACTGGGGGTTTTGGACACCCCTAACCCCATAACTTCAACGGACTGTAACTCCGGTCCCCAGTAACGAATCATGCTGATTTTTGGACTGTGGCATCTGGGGACCGAGAGCTTTACCGCCACTCCTAGGTATTGGGATTATGTGAGGCTGTGGCTCCTATGGAGGTGCCGGGCTGTCTGGAGGGGCGGGAATGGTGGGAAAATTGTGGGATTGTCCTTTGTGTTATCAAGATGAGCTGTGTGTATAAAAGGAGTGCATGTTTTACAATAAAGTCAGTTCTTGTTTAACCTGAATGCTAGTCTATCTAGTTATTTGCGTTGGCACCAGCTAAAATCACTTTCCTGGGCTACATAGCCACTTGTTCCAGGCAGAGGAAGGACCCGGTTGGCGGCGCTACCCAGTCGGGGTAGCGGGAAGTCCGTCACACCTTCCCAGCCACTAGAAGGATGCAAAGATTCACAAAACCAAAGAGCTCTATATAGCCCTTCCCACATCTATGGTAGTTAGTCTGATCTTTGCCACCGCTAGAGAAAGGTGAAGAATGGTGATGTGCAGATTTTATTGTTGAAAGGGGTTGAAACCCATTTCACCTCAGAGTGCAGTGTTTGTCAAGAAGGAAGTTTAAGGAGTGCCTTATTTTTTCTTTCCCGTGAAAATGTAAGTCCCTATCCTCCCAAGGAAGTTGCAGGGACTTGTCTTTTGCCTCCTCCTTTTGGCTCTATTGTTAACTCCTATAGTGAGTCCTCTGCTTCTATGTTTTTAGTACAGGACTGTTTTTTCATGCTATCAAGCATAGTAGGAGAGGGTTTTAGGTAAGTGACTATTAATGTTTATTTAACAACTTAACACTTGTTTAAAACCTATACCTGGCATTCTTTCATGTAATTGGCAAGAGTCCATGAGCTAGTGACGTATGGGATATACAATCCTACCAGGAGGGGAAAAGTTTCCCAAACCTCAAAATGCCTATAAATACACCCCCCACCACACCCACAATTCAGTTTTACAAACTTTGCCTCCTGTGGAGGTGGTGAAGTAAGTTTGTGCTAGATTTGTACGTTCATATGCGCTTCTCAGCATGCTGAAGCCCGGTTCCTCTCAGAGGGATGTGAAGGGAGTATTACCTATTGAATACAATGGTCATCCTAACTGGGATCTATTTCATAGGGTCTCTGTTATCGGTCGTAGAGATTCATCTCCTACCTCCCTTTTCAGATCGACAATATACTTTTATATACCATTACCTCTGCTGATTCTCGTTTCAGTACTGGTTTGGCTATCTACTTTATGTAGATGAGTGTCTTTTGGTAAGTATGTTTCTTTTTTTTAAGACACTCTCAGCTATGGTTTGGCACTTTATATTTAAAGTTCTAAATATATGTTTATTCTTATATTTGCCATGATTCAGGTTCATCAGTATATTTCCTTTTTGCAGACTGTCAGTTTCATATTTGTGAAATGCATAAAATATATATAAAAAAAAAAAGTTTTCAAATTGACTTTGTTTTCTAAATTGCGGGCTGTTAGGCTCGCGGGAGAGCAAAATGCTATAATTTATTGCGTCATTCTTGGCGCAAGACTTTTTTGGCGCGAGAATTACGTTTGTTGCCATAATTTCGGCATTTCCGGCGTCTTAGTTGGCTCAGAGTTTTTTCACGAGGTTGCGTCATCTATGGTGCTCATGTTTGTTGCAGACGTTTTTGGTGCCAAAAAATATTTTGTCAGTTGTGGGCGTCATACTTGGCGCCAGACTTTTTGACATTATTTAAGACTTCATTTCTTTTTGCTTCTGGTTTCCAGAGGCCTATTTTGTTTGCATTTCTTTCCCATTCCTGAAACTGTCATATAAGGAAATTGATCATTTTGCTTTATATATTATTTTTTCTCTTACATATTGCAAGATGTCTCAATCTGATCCTGTTTCAGAATCTACTACTGGAATCCTGCTGCCTGATGTCAATTCTTCCAAAGCTAAGTGCATTTTTTGTAAACTTGTGGTAACTGTTCCTCCGGCTGTAGTTTGTGATAGTTGTCATGACAAACTTTTACATGCAGACAATATTTCTATAAGTAGTAGTTCATTACCTGTTGCTGATCCTTCAACATCTAATGCTCAGGATATTCCTGTTAATTTGAGAGAATTTGTTTCTAATTCCATTCAGAAGGCTTTGTCTGTCATACCTAATAAGGTGCACCTTATAAAAACACACAGTATAATAACAGAATTAAAATGTATAGGAATCAGCGTGTTACTTTTTATCAGCGTATTGCTTTTTGTATCCAAACTTTGCAACAGTCTTGAACTAGATAGCCAAGTCTTTGAAATTTACCAAATAATTTCCAGATGTATATATTAGATGTCTCATATAACAATTTGGCAGTGAGGGTGAAGCAATACCCCTGTAGATGGTTCTACTCACCGGAAACGGAAAGTTACAGAATTCACTCCTGTCTTTCTCTGACCCAATGCTTTTCTTTACACTTTCCTTCTTGCGAGGGGTAGTCAGCATTCTATCAGCCGTTAGCTGTCGGGTCGGATTCTGACCAAAGGAACGGCGATGGGCACCAAGTTCGCCCCCAGCTACGCAAATTTATTCATGGGTTTCATTGAAGAGAAAATGATCCATGGATCTAGCTTGGAGGCGAACTTGGTGCTCTATCATCGTTTCATAGATGACATTATAATTATTTGGAAAGGGGATGAAGAACTTTTAGACATTTTTATAGAGGATTTTAAAAATAATAAATTTGGTATAGATTTAACCTATGAAAAAAGTAAAACAAAAATAAATTTTCTAGATGTAGATGTAATAATCACTAACAATAAGATCACCACTAAAACACATTTTAAAGAAGTGAATTCAAATAATTTTATTCATAATAACAGTTGCCACTATAAAAAGTGGCTTGAAAATATACCTAAGAATCAATTCTTGAGAATTAGAAAAAACTGTAGTGAACCAGAGGATTTTTCTCAACAATCTACAATTTTAGAAGAGAAATTTAAAAAAAGAGGCTATAATCCAAACCTAATTAAAACAGCTAAATTAAAAGCGCAAGAAAAAACACAAAATGAACTTTTAATAGGTAAACACCCTAAAAAAACTACAGAGGGTATACTAGATATACCTTTTATAACTGATTTTAATATTGACCATAATAAACTAAGAGGTGTCCTTAATAAACATTGGCATTTGTTGCAAAGAGACCCTTTTTTAGGAGAATCCCTTACAGACAAACCAAGAGTTATTTTTAAGAAAGCAAGAAATTTGAAATCAATTTTAGCACCTAGCACTTTCAAACCAAGAAAAACAAAAAGTATGGATATAGATTTAAAAGGGGACAAATTAGAAGGCTATTTTCCTTGCATATCATGTAAAGCCTGTAAATTTAGTTGTAAAAAGACTAGTGTAACATCTACAGTGACACAAAAAGAATATAAAATTAAAGATTTAATTAGATGCTGCGATAAGAATGTAGTCTACCTAATAGAATGTCCGTGTAAAATGCAATATTTAGGTGAGACCTCTCGCATGTTGAGAGACAGAATTAGGGAACACCCTCTTAATATTGAAAATGGAGTAGAAGGCCACCTACTCTCCAAACATTTTAAAGAAGTCCATAATGAAAATCCTAAGGGACTAAAATATTGGGGTCTAAGAAAAGTTACACAAGATTGGAGAGGTGGAGATCTTAATAAGAAACTTTTAAAAACTGAAGCTGAGCTAATTTTTAAATTTAAAACTCATACACCCTTATGGTTAAATGCTGAATTGGATCTCAACCCTTTTATTTAGTTTATAATAAAATTTTATTTTATCTAATTGATTGGATTTTATCTAATTAATTATATTGAATTCATATATATTCCTATCAGTTTTTAGAGCTAGTATTTTTAATTATACTAAGATGTATTTTAGAATCTATAGAAAAAATAAATTATTTGTTCCTTCATCCCTATATTTTTAATATTTTTAATATTTTTAATGTTGATTATAGACAAAATCTGTTCCCCCTAAAAACTAAGTGTATTAAATAACTTTTTAAAATATGTATTTTAGGCATAGGTAGATAATTGTTGAAGTAAGTTTATTATTATTAGACTATTTATTTCTAACTATATTTTAAACTCAATATAATCCACTAATGAATTGTGTTGTGTGTTTTAATTTTATAATTATAAATTAGAATTGTTATATGTTAGTATTATAGTTATTATAACAACAGTTGCTATCAAATATTCTTTTTACTAAATATTCTTTTTACTGCATAAAGAGTAACCTCTAAGATAGGAGGCTTAAGCGTGTTAAATCAACTTTTCCAAATCTACCTTTCCGATATCAAGCATCCAATAAAAACCTTGCAACTCAAAATAAACATGTATAAAGGCATGATGGGAAGTCCACAGGTACATCTTGAAAAAAGCATTTCTGCTGAAACGCGTAGATGACCTGTACCTACGCAAGCTGGCCAGCTTAACGTGGACTTCCCTAAAAGAAAATACTGACTATATCTAAGGAAACGAAGTGGATATAAGTTGGATTATTGGCAGGATTCCAGGAAGCAAAGGTAATCTACATTGGTGGACTTGGAGCAATCATCGATACTTTGCACGGAATACTTTGCCGTTTTTTGAATGATCAACTCACCGGTAATCTGACCCAGTGATTGGCGGATGAGCCTATCACGTGTTAATAGACACGTCAGAATCCGACCCGACAGCTAACGGCTGATAGAACGCCGACTACCCCTCGCAAGAAGGAAAGTGTAAAGAAAAGCATTGGGTCAGAGAAAGACAGGAGTGAATTCTGTAACTTTCGGATTCCGGTGAGTAGAACCATCTACAGGGGTATTGCTTCACCCTCATTGCCAAATTGTTATATGAGACATCTAATATATACATCTGGAAATTATTTGGTAAATTTCAAAGACTTGGCTATCTAGTTCAAGACTGTTGCAAAGTTTGGATACAAAAAGCAATACGCTGATAAAAAGTAACACGCTGATTCCTATACATTTTAATTCTGTTATTATACTGTGTGTTTTTATAAGGTGCACCTTATTATATATGTGTGTCTATATGTTTTATTGCTAATAAATTTTTAGTGGACAATAAATTAAAAAATATTTACTCACAATAGGTTTTCCAAAGAGATTTTATTTATTTTTTAATACACTATTACTAATAATTTGGTAGAGCTCTCCTGAGCGCACTCTTAATTCTTGTACTTTTCATATCATTAGTGTGATTACTGGGGATTATCACGCCTAAAGAGTTGCATATTCTACCGATAGGGTAATTCTTTGTTTTATTTGTCTGTCATACCGCCTTCTAATAAACGTAAAAGGTCTTTTAAAACTTCTCATAAAATTAATGAATTTTAAATGACCGACAACATTTTGATTTATCTATCTCTGATGAGGATCTATCTGGTTCAGAAGATGCTGCCTCAGATATTGACGCTGACAAATCTTCATACTTATTTAAAATGGAGTATATTTGTTCCTTATTAAAAGAGGTGTTGATTGCATTAGATATGGAGGAGACTAGTGCTCTTGATATTAAAACTAGTAAACGTTTAAATTCATTTTTAAACCTCATGTGGTTATTCCTGAGGTTTTTCCAGTTCCTGATGCTATTTCAGATGTGATTTCTAGGGAATGGAATAAATTGGGTACTTCTTTTACTCCTTCAAGATTTAAGAAACTGTATCCTTTGCCAACTGATAGATTGAAGTTTTGGGAAAAGATCCCCAAAGTTGATGGGGCCATCTCTACTCTTGCTAAGCGTACTACGTTTCCTATGGCAGATAGTACTTCTTTTAAAGATCCTTTAGATAGGAAACGTGTATCTTATCTAAAGAAGGCTTATTTATGTTCAGGTTATCTTCTTAGGCCTGCTATTTCTTTGGCTGATGTTGCAGCTGCTTCAACTTTTTGGTTGGAATCCTTAGCGCAACAAGTACCAGATCATAATGTGTATAGCATTATTAAGTTAATTCAACATGCTAATAATTTCATTTGTGATGCCATTTTTGATATCATCAAAATTGATGTTAGATATATGTCTTTGGCTATTTTAGCTAGAAGAGCTTTATGGCTTAAATCTTGGAATGCTGATATGACTTCTAAATCAACGTTGCTATCTCTTTCTTTCCAAGGTAATAAATTATTTGGTTCTCAGTTGGATTCAATTATTTCAACTGTCACTGGGGGGAAGGGAGCTTTTTTGCCTCAGGATAAAAAATCTAAGGTTAAATGTAAGGCTGCTAACCGTTTTCATTCCTTTCGACAAAATAAGGAACAGAACCCTAATCCTTCCCCTAAGGGAACGGTTTCCAATTGGAAGCCTTCTTCAGTCTGGAATAAATCCAAGCCATTTAAAGATCTAAATCAGCCCCCAAGTCCGCATGAAGGTGCGGCCCTCATTCCAGCTCAGCTGGTAGGGGGCAGACTAAGATTTTTCAAAGATGTTTGGATCAATTCAGTCCAAAATCATTGGATTCAGAACATTGTCTCTCAAGGGTACAGAATAGGTTTCAAAGTAAGACCGCCTGTGAGAAGTTTCTTTCTCTCATGCATTCCAGTGAACCCAGAGAAAGCTCAGGCTTTCCTGAAGTGTGTTTCAGACCTGGAGTTATCTGGGGTAATTGTGCCAGTTCCTTTTCAGGAACGGGGTCTGGGGTTTTATTCAAATCTGTTCATTGTCCCAAAGAAGGAGAATTCTTTCAGACCAGTTCTGGATCTAAAAATTTTGAATCGTTATTTAAGAATCCCAACATTCAAAATGGTGACTATAAGGACTATTCTGCTTTTTGTTCAGCAAGGGCATTATATGTCCACAATAGACTTACAGGATGCATATCTTCATATTCCGATTCATCCAGATCACTATCAGTTCCTGAGATTCTCTTTTCTAGACAAGCATTACCAATTTGTTGCTGTTCCTTTTGGCCTAGCGACAGCTCCCAGGATCTTTTCAAAGGTTCTCGGTGCCCTACTCTCTGTAATCAGAGAGCGGGGTATTGTGGTATTTCTTTATTTGGACGATATCTTGGTACTTGATCAGTCTTTACATTCTGCAGGATCTCATATGAATCAACTACTGTTGTTTCTTTAAAGACATGGTTGGAGGATCAATTTACCAAAAAGTTCTTTGATTCCTCAGACAAGGGTAACCTTTTTAGGTTTCCAAATAGATTCAGTATCCATGACTTTGTCCCTAACAGACAAGAGACGCCTGAAATTGGTTGCAGCTTGTCGGAACCTTCAGTTTCAATCATTCCCTTCAGTAGCTATGTGCATGGAGGTTTTAGGTCTCATGACTGCAGCATTGGACGCGATCCCCTTTGCTTGTTTTCACATGAGACCTCTTCAGCTTTGTATGCTGAACCAATGGTGGAGGGATTATACAAAGATATCACAATTAATATCCTTAAATCCCGACTATCTCTGATTTGGTGGTTAGATCACCATCGTATAGTTCAAGTGGCCTCTTTTGTTCGTCCAACCTGGACTGTGATCACAACAGATGTGAGTCTTTCAGGTTGGGGAGCTGTCTGGGGATCTCTGACAGCGCAGGGGGTTTGGAAATCTCAAGAGGCGAGATTACCAATCAATATTTTGGAACTCTGTGTGATTCTCAGAGCTCTTCAGTTTTGGCCTCTACTGAAGAGAGAAACATTTATTTGTTTTCAGACAGACAATGTCACAACCGTGGCGTATGTCAATCATCAGGGTGGGACTCACAGTCCTCAAGCTATGAAAGAAGTATCTCGGATACTTGCTTGGGCGGAATCCAGCTCCTGTCTAATTTCTGCGGTCCATATCCCAGGTATAGACAATTGGGAAGCGGATTATCTCAGTCGCCAGGCTTTACATCCGGGAGAGTGGTCTCTTCACCCAGATGTGTTTTTTTCCGATTGTTCAGATGTGGGGGCTTCCAGAAATATATCTGATGGCTTCTCATCTAAACAGGAAACTTCCCAGGTATCTGTCCAGGTCCAGGGATCCTCAGGCGGAAGCAGTGGATGCGTTAACACTTCCTTGGAGTTATCAACCTGCCTATATTTTTCCGCCTCTAGTTCTTCTTCCAAGAGTGATTTCCAAAATCATAATGGAGCTTTCGTTTGTACTGCTGGTGGCTCCAGCATGGCCACACAGATTTTGGTATGCGGATCTTATTCGGATGTCCAGTTGCCAACCTTGGCCACTTCCGTTAACGCCAGACCTTCTATCTCAAGGCCCGTTTTTCCATCAGGATCTCAAATCATTAAATTTGAAGGTATGGAAATTGAACGCTTAGTGCTTAGTCATAGAGGTTTCTCTGACTCCGTTATTAATACTATGTTGCAGGCTCGTAAATCTGTGTCTAGAAAGAATTATCGAGTTTGGAAAACTTACATTTCATGGTGCTCTTCTCATAAATTCTCTTGGCATTCTTTTAGAGTTCCTAGAATTTTACAGTTTCTTCAGGATGGTTTAGATAAGGGTTCATCTGCAAGTTCCTTGAAAGGACAAATCTCTGCTCTTTCTGTTCTATTCCACAGAAAAATTGCTAAACTTCCTGATATTCATTGTTTTGTACAGGCTTTGGTTCGTATCAAGCCTGTCATTAAATCAATTTCTCCTCCTTGGAGTCTTAATTTGGTTTTGAAGGCTTTACAGGCTCCTCCATTTGAGCCTATGCATTCTCTGGACATTAAATTACTTTCTTGGAAAGTGTTGTTCCTTTTGGCCATCTCTTCTGCTAGAAGAGTTTCTGAATTATCTGCTCTTTCTTGTGAGTCTCCTTTTCTGATTTTTCATCAGGATAAGGCGGTTTTGCGGACTTCGTTTAAATTTTTACCTAAAGTTGTGAACTCTAACAACATTAGTAGAGAAATTGTGGTCCCTTCTTTGTGTCCTAATCCTAAGAATTCTCTGGAGAGATCTTTACATTCTTTGGATGTGGTAAGAGCTTTGAAATATTATGTTGAAGCTACTAAAGATTTCAGGAAGACTTCTAGTCTATTTGTTATCTTTTCTGGTTCTAGGAAAGGTCAGAAGGCTTCTGCCATTTCGTTGGCATCTTGGTTAAAGCTTTTGATTCGTCATGCTTATTTGGAGGTGGGTAAATCCCCGCCTCAGAGGATTATGGCTCATTCTTCTAGGTCAGTTTCCACTTCCTGGGCTTTTAAGAATGAAGCTTCTGTTGATCAGATTTGCAAAGCAGCAACTTGGTCTTTTTTGCATACTTTTACTAAATTCTACCATTTTGATGTTTTTTCTTCTTCAGAAGCAGTTTTTGGTAGACAAGTACTTCAGGCAGCTGTTTCAGTTTGATTCTTCTGCTTATAATTTCAGTTTTTTTATAAAGATTAAAACTTTTGATTTAGGTTGTGGATTAATTTTTCAGCGGAATTGGCTGTCTTTATTTTTATCCCTCCCTCTCTAGTGGCTCATGGACTCTTGCCAATTACATGAAAGAAAACATAATTTATGTAAGAATTTACCTGATAAATTCATTTCTTTCATATTGGCATGAGACCTACCCTTTTTATGATGGTTATGATTTTTTTGTATAAAGCACAATTATTCCAATTCCTTGTTGAGGCTTTTTGCTCCTTTCTTATCACCCCACTTCTTGGCTATTCATTAAACTGAATTGTGGGTGTGGTAAGGGGTGTATTTATAGGCATTTTGAGGTTTGGGAAACTTTGCCCTTCCTGGTAAGATTGTATATCCCATACGTCACTAGCTCAATGCCAATATGAAAGAAATGAATTTATCAGGTAAATTCTTACATAAATTATGTTTTTATATATACCATTTATATATTGGGATCAGTTTAATTACACCCCATATATAAGGGGCTCTCTTTTGGGTTAATCCTCCTGGGTGATATTCTTTAGGACTTTAAAACATCTGAATTTTTTTAAATATAAAGTAGCTTTGTTTTTCCTGGCCACAAGTGTGCTCATGGGTGCAGTTGTTTTGACCTTTTTTTGGTTACTTTTAAATCACAATTTGTTTGGGAGCCTCCAGCTATAGCTGCGATCACAAGAGGGGGTATTGTATACTCATTCCCTAAGAGCTGATTTGTTTATTGGGGTATTTTTTGTGTTTTTTCAAAATGGAATCTTCTGAATTTGTCCCTAATACTCCTTCGGAAGTTTCTGAACACCTTTCTACCAATATTAGGTGTGTTTTTTGTAAACTGGCGGATGTATCCCCTCCTCCTTATTTTTGTGATACCTGTCTTAATGTTTTAATGCATTCAGACCAATCTAATGCTGCACTTGTTCTGTTTGTTCACTAAAGGAAGGTCCAACTCAAATCATTCCTAGCATGAAAGAGTTTATTAAAGCTAAAGTGTCTGAAAAGTCGGCAGCCATTCCACCTTCAAGTAAGTGTTAAAGGTCAGTACAAGATATGCCTTCTACTAGTAGCAATATTCCTGTTTCTCATAAAGCTAATGAAGCTCCTGAGGGTGAGTTTTTTTTCTAATGATCTGTGGCCTGCCTCTGATGCTGAGGCTGTGTTTTCCTCCTTTTTATTTAAGACTGATCGTTCTTCATTAAAGGAGGTTTTGCTTACGTTATAAATTAAAGATGTTTCTGCAGAAGGGTCTACAAGTCATTTGGATTCTTATAAACCTGCTAAGGATTCTTCTGAGGTTTTTCCAGTTGCTGATGCTGTGGCAGGGTTTATTCCAAAGAATGGTCTAAACCTAGTAGTTCATTTAATCTTTCTGCAAGCTTCAAAAAGATGTATCCTCTTCTAACTTCTAATATTAAGCTTTGAGAAGCCGTCCCTAAGGTGGATGGTGTCGTAATCCTCAGTCTAGGGGTTGTCGCTAAATGAGTGTTTATCAACAGATGCATGTATGATTCTAACAAAAGAGGTTACAAAAAGAGATGCTGTAAGAATTATTCTTTAATATAAATATTATATGCCTTGATTAGACAAAACCCTAACTATAGACAAATATTCAATCTGGGTTTTCTAATAAATTAAATTAATACTCATATCTATCAAATATTAGTTGACATAAATAATTTATTAATAACAACAAGATTAATACATACCTTGAGATCTGAAGGTAACGGATAACAATAGCTTAATACAAATTCAAAGCTTTTATACACAATTTAAACTAATTTAAACCAATCAGATTAGAGCATACCATAAGTGAAAGGCTAATGCTATATATGTTAATTACCTTAACCTCTTAAGGACATATGACGGAATTTTTCCGTCATAAAACAATTGAGCAAACAAAAAGCTGTGTCCTTAAAGGGTTAAAAGACTTTATAGTTTTGGCTGACATATAGAAAATTCTATTTTAACTTGTTCATGCGCAGTCTATAGGGAGTTAATAATAATAAGTGTCTAGCTAGCAGTAAAGGTGTTTTGATTGACAAGAGCAACTGAATGTACATGTCACAGTCCTAAATACAGTGTCATTGAAAAAGCATTAACCCATTACTAACTAAATTCTGACTAATCCTATTTATGTTAATTACATTTACAACTCTACATTCCATGTTCTATATTTTATAACTCCACATTCCCCCACATTCTTTATTTTATAACTCCACAGATGGTGGAGTTATTTCTACTTTGGCTAAACATACTACTAAAATATCAAAATCAAAAGAGTTCCCTGATATAGCGATACCAGTTGATAATGTTAAGCACTGAGACAAAGAGTATATACACTATTGTAACAATGTATCAGCCCAATCAATGAAGACATGAAATATATCATACAGGGAGAACACAACTAACACTGCTATTCAAACACGGTTATGGAAAACATCTGGATGTAAGAACTTGTACCTCATACCAGGATGTGGTGATGTTCACTACTTATAAATCCTATCAATTGAAGGTCCCTTGTATTTTCCCACTCGTTAGCGGGTCCGAGCTCCACAGATGCAGAAGACGCCAAACACTATGCTCCCATGGGCAGGGTGCTTCACTCAGAAGGTCACGTGACCAGCTTGAGGATCCTGATAGGACAGGGTGCTGGCAGCACGTAGTGGATCAGGAAGCTTCCCAGGCTCCAACAAGCATCAATAGGACAAATGAAGAAGTAGATCCACATAATTGGCTGACGTCACATGCAAGTTTCTTGAATGGAACACCACAGGTTCTTTTATGCTATTTAAGAACAGAGGGGGGAGGCATTAATTTATCCATGACAAAGGGCGTTACGGCACAAAACGCGTAGGAAGTTTTACTGTGAGCCTGCATAACACTGTATGGTGTTGCTACATCTACTATAATAAAGTACTTCACTTCAAAGACCTTGTACGTGGATCTACTTCATTAATCATACTACTATCCCTCTGAAGGATAGCACTTCTTTTTAAGACCCTTTGGATAGGAAGCTTGAATCATTTCAAAGAAGGGCTTATTTGCAGGCAGGTTATCTTTTCAGACAAGCTATTGCTGATGTTTCTGCTGCTGCTTCCTTTTAGTTGTATAGTCTTTCTCATCAGATTTCTGAGGATTCTGACAGTGAACAGTTTCTTAACCTTTTAGGTTTGCTAAAATGTGCTAATTCCTTTATTGGAGATGCTATTTTGGATATCATTAGGATTAATGCTAAGAGAATATCCTTACCTGTCCTTTCTAGATGTGCCTTATGGTTAAAATCATGGTCTGCTGATGCTGTTCAGACTCTTGAATATATTTTTCAAGGAAAGAAATTGTTTGGGGCAGATTTAGATTCCATTATTTCCGCAGTTACTGGTGGTAAGGGAGCTTTCTTCCCCAAAATAAGAAATCTAGGGGTAAATTTAAGTCTTTTAATATTTTTCGTTCCTTTCGCCAAAGTAAGGAGCAAAAGTTTGATTCCTCCATAGTTAAGCAATATTCCTCAGGTTGGAAAGCAAGCTCTAATTGGAACAGGCATAAGCAGGCCAAAAGGTCTACTCCTGCTCCCAAGTCCCCATGAAAGTGCAGCCCCCAATCCAAATTCTTTGGTAGGGGGCAGGTTAAGTATCTTTCAGGAGTTTTGGTTTTAGAATGTTTCACATTCTTGGGCTCTGAAAATAATTTCCAAAGGTTATCAGATAGGTTTCAAGGTAAGACCTCCCAGAGGAAGATTTATTTTGTCAAATTTTCCGAAGAGTCCATTAAAAGCTCAGGCTTTTCTTCAATCAGTCCTGGATATTGAGTCCATGGGTGGGATAGTTCCTGTTCCTCTGCTGGAAAAGGGATTTCTTTCATATAGGTGGCAAGAGTCCACAAATTGTTATGTATGGGATATACATTCCTACCAGGTGGAGGCAAAGTTTCCAAAACCTCAAAAGCCTATAAATACCCCTCCCACCTCAGTTTTAAACTTTGCCTCCTTAGGAGGTGGTTGAAGCATGGTGTGCTTGATTCTAAAGTGAAAGGTGCTTTAGACTAGAGCATATTGAAGCCCGGTTCCCCTCAGAGTACAGTGCTTGTCAGAGGGAAGTAAAGGGAGTACTGCCTTATGTCACAATCTTTTCATAGGCTCTGTGTAAATTCGTTCACAGGGATTCATCTTCCCTTTATATATCAACATTATAATCCTATTCTATTACCTCTGCTGATATGTTTCAGTAATGATTTGGCTGTCTGCTTTGTTATGTTTGTTTTTTGAGGATTATATTATAGATAACATTATTAAAATTCATTAAATGTGAATTTGTTGGTTTTTTTTTTCACTTGCACGCTTGCCGCGTCGCACATTATATCAGTCTTTGTGTGACGTCATTATTATGTGCATTTTTAATATTGTGCCAACATTTTCCTTAAAAGACCTGCCCCTCTTTACCGTGTGCAGGGCCGGCCTGGGAATAAAAAGCAGCCCTGGAAAAATTGAAGACCAGCCCTATAATTCGTCGAGTGCATAGAATGTGCACACCTTATTTTAGTGGCATTTATTTACACAGTACTTATTTATTGCTGTATTGCTTAATTATATCTAGATGTTCAACCTTGCAAAGGAGTTAAACACATATTTTCAGTGAGCTCTGGTGTAACAGTGGAATATTGGTCCAGAGCCGAACACAGCTACTGAGCGAATAAGGGGCGGCATATTTGCATAGCTGTGTTCAGCTCAGGATTTGCCAATCTGAACATGATTTTAATTATGTTTTTTTACTTTTTTTAAAGGTTAAACAGACAAGTATAGGCAAGCAATAGTGCAATATAGCCCTTTAATATTTACTTCCTCAGTGGCTTATACCATTCTGTACACAGGATGAGTAAGGCTGTGTATGTTTTGCTTGATGGGTGAAAATTACAGCCTATTCCACAATTTGGCTGCAGAATATAAACAGACCTAGAATGTTAACCTTTGAACAAACATCTTAAACCAAAAGTAAAAAGAGTTTATACCAATTGCTCATTTACACAAAGAAACCGCTTACACCATTCAGCAATGTTTAGCTTAGCTTGCTATTATATAGTTGTTTTTACAAGTCCAAGAAGTTGCACTGACATCTTTTTGGTAATCTAGCAACACTTTGTATGGCATATGTGAAACCACCACAAATAAGTATCAGAAGCTTTTAATACTTTTTTGCCTCCTCATAATTTAGCAAATACATATCACAAACACACACATATAGACACACAGACACATAGCATACATACACATATATACATATATATAGACACACAGACACATAGCATACATACACAGAAACACATATACATACATATAGACACACAGACACATAGCATACATACACACAAACACATATACATACATATAGACATACAGACACATAGCATGCATACACACAAACATATACAGTACATATATATATATAGACATACAGACATAGCATACATACACACAAACACATATACATACATATAGACACACAGACACATAGCATACATACACACAAACATATACATATATATAGACATACAGGCACATAGCATACATACACACAAACACATATACATACATATAGGCATACAGACACATAACATACATACACACACACATATACATACTTACATTTAGGCATACATACATATAACATACATACATATAGACATACAGAAACATAGCATACATACACATACACATATACATACATTTAGACATACAGACATATAACATACATACACGCACACATATAGATACATATAGACATACAGACACATAACATACATACACACACATATGCATACTTACATTTAGACATACAGACATATAACATACATACACACACACATATACATACATATAGACATACAGACACAGCATACATACACACATACAGACACATGACATACATACACACATACATACATGCACATATATAAAAACACATACAGGCTCAGCAAAAAAGAAATATAAATACAATTACACAATTTAAGGTAAAAATGTTTTAAAAAACAACAGAGAACAATAACTCAACATGCTCTCTAATGTTGCCTAAGGCTGCCTGAATCAGTTCAGTCACACACACCCACCCACATATATCTATATCTATATATATATACAGGGAGTGCAGAATTATTAGGCAAGTTGTATTTTTGAGGATTAATTTTATTATTGAACAACAACCATGTTCTCAATGAACCCAAAAAAATCATTAATATCAAAGCTGAATAGTTTTGGAAGTAGTTTTTAGTTTGTTTTTAGTTATAGCTATTTTAGGGGGATATCTGTGTGTGCAGGTGACTATTACTGTGCATAATTATTAGGCAACTTAACAAAAAAAACAAATATATACCCATTTCAATTATTTATTTTTACCAGTGAAACCAATATAACATCTCAACATTCACAAATATACATTTCTGACATTCAAAAACAAAACAAAAACAAATCAGGGACCAATATAGCCACCTTTCTTTGCAAGGACACTCAAAAGCCTGCCATCCATGGATTCTGTCAGTGTTTTGATCTGTTCACCATCAACATTGTGTGCAGCAGCAACCACAGCCTCCCAGACACTGTTCAGAGAGGTGTACTGTTTTCCCTCCTTGTAAATCTCACATTTGATGATGGACCACAGGTTCTCAATGGGGTTCAGATCAGGTGAACAAGGAGGCCATGTCATTAGATTTTCTTCTTTATACCCTTTCTTGCCAGCCATGCTGTGGAGTACTTAGACACGTGTGATGGAGCATTGTCCTGCATGAAAATCATGTTTTTCTTGAAGGATGCAGACTTCTTCCTGTACCACTGCTTGAAGAAGGTGTCTTCCAGAAACTGGCAGTAGGACTGGGAGTTGAGCTTGACTCCATCCTCAACCCGAAAAGGCCCCACAAGCTCATCTTTGATGATACCAGCACAAACCAGTACTCCACCTCCACCTTGCTGGCGTCTGAGTCGGACTGGAGCTTTTTGCCCTTTACCAATCCAGCCATCAAGACTCACTCTCATTTCATCAGTCCATAAAACCTTAGAAAAATCAGTCTTGAGATATTTCTTGGCCCAGTCTTGACGTTTCAGCTTGTGTGTCTTGTTCAGTGGTGGTCGTCTTTCAGCCTTTCTTACCTTGGCCATGTCTCTGAGTATTGCACACCTTGTGCTTTTGGGCACTCCAGTGATGTTGCAGCTCTGAAATATGGCCAAACTGGTGGCAAGTGGCATCTTGGCAGCTGCACGCTTGACTTTTCTCAGTTCATGGGCAGTTATTTTGCGCCTTGGTTTTTCCACACGCTTCTTGCGACCCTGTTGACTATTTTGAATGAAACGCTTGATTGTTCGATGATCACGCTTCAGAAGCTTTGCAATTTTAAGAGTGCTGCATCCCTCTGCAAGATATCTCACTATTTTTGACTTTTCTGAGCCTGTCAAGTCCTTCTTTTGACCCATTTTGCCAAAGGAAAGGAAGTTGCCTAATAATTATGCACACCTGATATAGGGTGTTGATGTCATTAGACCACACCCCTTCTCATTACAGAGATGCACATCACCTAATATGCTTAATTGGTAGTAGGCTTTCAAGCCTATACAGCTTGGAGTAAGACAACATGCATAAAGAGGATGATGTGGTCAAAATACTCATTTGCCTAATAATTCTGCACACAGTGTATATAGATAGATAGATATAGATATATAGATATTATTTATTTATTTTTTGGTCACAAGAAAAAGACTGTCTGGCTGCTCATTTGGAAAACACATACACTTAAACTCTCTTCTCAGGGAAGAATGTAAAACAACTGAAGCAAGTATACAAACAAGCAGACTTGCTCTGAGCAAGAAGAGTCCTCAGTCTGAGGCTGGGGATAAGGCTAAGGGCTAGATTTATTAAAGCTGAGGTGTACAGGGGCGCGTATACGTGCCCCTGTACGCCTCAGCTCGCCTATGGAGGGGCGAAATTACCCACAGGTATTCGCCATTGCACGCGAGCGCAATTTTGCGCTCATGTGCAATCCCGCCTCCTGCCTGTGCACAGCCAATCACGTGCGGGCAGGAGCTGACAATCTCCTCGGTCTGACTAGACCAAGGAGATTGAATTTCGCCATATTAGAGGTGGCGAAGAGGTTAGGGAAGCGGCGGTCTGGTGACCGCTGCTTGATAAATGACGGCCAGCAGGTTCTTGTGAGAACTTGCAGCCATAGGGCTTTAATAAATCTAGCCCTAAAAGTGTTCACCCATGCACGCAGCACACATGGGTTTTAACGTAAGATAAATAACAGACCTGGCAAAACTCAGCTGCATCTGCCGTCTTTTCAGTAGCTCATTTTGTGTGATGTGTCAGTGCTCCTGCCAATAAAATGATCTGCCCTGAGTGCTGCTGCTTCATGGTAAACATACACTAAATGAACCGCGCAAGGGAAATGAGAAGGGGAGGGGATAGAAGGGAGGCGGAAATTTCCTGTTAGGCAGTATAAAAGATCGGTGTTGTCAGACACTGTAAATATTCTGCAGCACCGTTCTGTGGTAGTTCTGTTATTGTATTATTTCAGAGCTGCAGTATAAGATATGTGCTGCGCTCTGGTTTTCCGCCACAAATTCTTAAAGCCTTAAAACAAAATTGCCTTAATAGAGAACACCCCTTAGAAGTGCAACTTCTAAAAGGCTTTCTCTAAGGACATTTTTTTTAATAGTCTGCGTAGCAGCCTCAGGCAAATAGCCAGATGCACAGCAAAGTGAGGCAGAACCATGAGTGTGTCACTGCGTGTAAGTTTGCCTCGCTCCTCCTTGTATGTGACCAGCCAGTCTGATCCCCAGATGCTGCAGCCCACCGGGAAAAGATCCGGCGTCCCGGTAGCCCAAACTGGCCCTGACCGTGTGCCCTCAAACACATCAAGGTCTTCATATCAGCTAAATGTTTTTTGTTTGATACTCTTTACTTCACCTAGCAATTTTTAAAATTACATGTTTTTTAAGGTGGTATTAGCAAATGTTTTTTTTTTTTAAGCAATCTTTTTCATACCTCAAAGCTTGTTTATTTTTTTACACTAAGGGGAATATATTAATATTTTTTTTTTTTTTTTTTTTTTTTTTTTACCATAATGTAGCAGCCCCATCCTTTACATAAAGTTATCATAGAAACTGAGCTGACTGAACTCCTTTCTACCAAAGCTAAGAGTGCTTATTGTAAAACTTAAGCAGCTTCTTCAGCTCATTTGTGTGACTCACGGTTAGAATTTTTATTGCATACCGATCAATTGAATGATGTTTCTATGTGTACACATGCACCAACTGTTTCTTCCATACAGATGGATACAGAAGGCGTAGCCCCAGCAATGAAAAAGTTTGCTACTTCCATTGAGAAGGCCCTGACTGCACTACTGCCTTCAAATAAATGTAAGAGGTCAGTTCTGGTATTACCTGTGATGATAGCAGGATGTGATGTCACTAGCATGTGGGCGGGGCTTAGGTCCGGTGTCTGTGTCGCAGTTAGTTTAGTACAATCAACCTGTCTGGATGTGTATTGCTATGCTCTGTAATAAAATAGAGTTGTACCATCATTGCTGTGTCCTGCATATGTCCTGCATCTCATGACATGGTGTCAGAAGTTCTGGACTACGCTTCTGTTTCTGATGATGACGATGTCAAAGTTTACCCCACCTGAGCCTTTTGACTTTTCTCAGCCTGCAGCTTGGCCCACATGGCGTCAGCGGTTTCAGCGCTTCAGGATTGCATCCAAACTGAACAAGGAGAGTGGTGAAGTACAAGTTAATTCTCTTTTATATTCTATGGGGAAAGATGTAGAGCCAGTGTTCAATGCTTTTACTTTCCAAGAAGGGGACGAAGTTAACTTTGATATAGTTATGGATAAACTCAGTGCCCACTTTGTGCCCAAAAGAAATGTGATTCATGAGAGAGCTTGTTTTCACAAACGTAATCAGCGTGTGGGAGAATCTGTGGAGTCATTTGTGCGCAGCCTGTATGAATTAGCTGAATTCTGTGAGTTTGGTGTTGCTAAAGAAGAGCAAATCAGAGACAGAATAGTTATTGGAATTGCAGATGCTGAAGTCTCCCTGAAGCTGCAGTTAGAGCCTGATTTAACGTTAGACGGGGCTATTAGGATGGCCCGCCAGAGTGAACTGGTGAAAAAGCAAAGTGCTGATCTGAGGTCTGAGAGTATTGTGGATGAAGTGCAACAGTCTAGGAAAATTACTAGTGAAAGGCACAGTGTGAGCGGTAGATCTAAAGTACTGGAAAGGCCTAGAAGTGGATGGGCGCAACATGGCCGATGCACACGGTGCTACCGGGCTCATGATCAGAGTGCTATATGCCCGGCCAGAGATAAAAGATGCAGAAAATGTAACAGAATAGGCCATTTTGAAGTGGTGTGTAAAACTGAATACATTAAGGAGATGCAGGTGGACAGTGACCAGGAGGGTCAGGAAGTGTCTTTTGTGGGGTCTGTTGTGGAACGGACAAGCTCAGAGGAAGATTGGAAAGTTACCTTTACTGTAATGGGAGCCAATGTTGATTTTAAGATTGACACAGGAGCTGATATCACTGTAATGTCTTTTGCTGAATTTATGAAACTGCCTCGACAGCCCCAGCTGGCGAAGGTTACTACAAATGTTCATAGTCCTGGTGGCCGCATTGATTGTGTGGGGAAATTTCTTGCCAGCTGTGAGTACAAACAAAGGAAGTTCACCATGTGGGTGCATGTGATCCGAGGTCAGTGTGTTAACAGTTTATTGAGCAGAAAAGCAGCCTGTGACTTGGGCCTCGTGGCCAGAGTGAATGAGATCTCTGAAGATATGTTTGGCGAGTTGGGCCTACTGAGCTGCAAACCTGTCCGTATAGCACTTAAAAGTGACGCAGTCCCGTACAGTATTTCTACTCCTCGTAGAATTCCGTTCCCGCTCATGCCTCAAGTGGAGAAAGAGCTCATGCGCATGAAGTCTATGGGGGTTATTGAAGAGGTTGTTGAAGCAACTGATTGGTGTGCCCCCATTGTTCCAGTTGCAAAGAAAAACGGAAAGGTGCGCATCTGTGTGGACCTGAAAAGGTTGAATGAGGCAGTGAAGAGGGAGAGATTTGTGCTGCCGACACTGGAAGATATAGCCCCGAAGTTGGCTGGGGCGAAGTTCTTTTCCACATTAGACGCTTCTAGCGGCTTTTGGCAGATCCCCCTGGATCCAAAGTGCCGCAAACTGACTACCTTTATCACTCCGGTAGGTCGGTTCTGTTTCTGCAGACTTCCCTTTGGGATATCCTCCGCTCCTGAGATCTTTCAGAGGGAAATGAGTTCTCTCCTGAGTGGCCACGTGGGCACAGCAGTCGTCATGGACGACATTCTAGTGTATGGGTCTACGGTGGAGGAGCATGATCAGCGTTTGAGTTGTGTGCTGCAGGCTATCAAAGAGTCTGGGCTGAAGCTGAATAAAGAAAAATGTCATTTTAGGAAAACTGAATTATGCTACTTTGGGCATATCATCAACGGGGATGGCATCAAGCCGGACCCCGAGAAAATTCGGGCTATCGAACAGATGAAAAGCCCTTCTGATGTACATGAGCTGAGACAGATATTGGGCCTTGTAAATTACGTGGGCAAGTTTCTTCCAGATTTATCTACAGTTTTGCACCCTATCACAGAGTTGCTTAAGAAAGATGTTGCCTGGGTCTGGGGACCCTCACAAGAAAAAGCGTTCCTGCATGCTAAGTCCCTGCTGGGGTCTGCCCCAGTGCTGGGGTTCTACGACCCTTCAAAAAAAACTGTGGTTAGTGCTGATGCAAGCAGTTATGGGTTGGGGGCTGCACTCCTGCAGCTGAATGACAACAAACTACAGCCCATCGCCTACTGTTCCCGCACACTGACGGCTGCGGAGTCAAAATACGCTCAAATTGAGAAAGAGTGCCTGGCTGCAGTTTGGGCCTGTGAGCGCTTTCAGCGTTATCTAGTGGGTTTGGAGAAATTTAGTCTGGAAACTGACCACAAACCGCTAGTCCCTCTTATCAATTCTTATGACATCGACAAAACACCCTTGAGATGCCAGAGACTTTTAATGAGACTACTCAGGTTCAATGTTCAGGCAGTGCATGTGCCGGGGAAGCAGCTGGTTGTGGCAGATACATTGTCCAGGCTCCCGCTGGCTGCTGCTGAAGAATCCTCCACAGAGTCGGATGTAAAAGTGTATGTTGATTCAGTTCTGGCCTCTAAGTCCATTTCTTCAAGGAAACTGGAAGAGATAAAGAAAGAGACATATTTGGACACAGATCTGCAAGAAGTTATAAGGTACATAAGAGATGGCTGGCCCGAGAGCCGGGCAGCCTGGATGTCTTTAAATGCTTACCAGCCAGAGAGGTCGCAGCTCACGGAGCTGGAGGGGTTGGTGCTGTTCCAAGACCGTATTGTAATTCCTGTCAGCATGAGGAAGGAGATGTTAAACAGGATTCACGATGGCCACTTAGGCATTACAAAGTGCAGAGAAAGAGCAGCTACAGCTGTGTGGTGGCCTGGGATCAGCTCCGACATTGCAAATCACGTGTCTAAATGTGCCTTTTGCCGGGAACGCCGGCCTACTCAGAGAAGGGAGCCCTTAATGTCTACTCCGCTGCCTGCGGGGCCGTGGCAGAAAATAGCTGCTGATTTGTGCGAACTGCACGGGAAAAAGTTTCTTGTTGTTATCGACTACTATTCCAGGTATTTGGAAATAGCACCCCTGAATGATATCACAAGTCAGGCCGTTATCATTCGCCTGAAGAGCCTGTTCGCCCGCTGGGGCATTCCAATGGAGCTGGTGAGTGATAATGGCATGCAGTTCGCTTCTACAGAGTTCAGTGCTTTCAGCAGGGAATATGATTTTGTACATTCCACGTCAAGTCCACATTATCCGCAGGCCAACGGAATGGCTGAAAGGGCAGTTCAAACAACAAAATTCATTCTAAAGCAATCTGAACCGTACCTAGCCCTCTTGTCATACAGGGCGACGCCCATTCAAGCCACCGGGTTTAGCCCGGCACAGCTGATGCTAGGACGCCAGATTCGCACCACTTTACCCTCAGTGGGTGTCTTCAAGCCGCCTGGCCCTGTTCCTCGGGACGAAGTCCTTAGGAGGGATGAAGAGGCCAAAAAGGGTTATCGTTTCTTCTACGACAGGAGACATTCTGTCAGGCCTTTACAGGAACTGAAAGCGAGCCAAAGTGTCAGAATTAAACTGGATGATGAGAAGAAATGGAAGACGCCTGCTACGGTAGTGGGCCGCTCTCCAGAACCAAGGTCTTACACAGTCCTTACAGAGGGAGGGACGGTTACACGCCGTAACCGAAGACATCTTCAGCCTGTACCTGAGAGTCTGGAACCGGATACCTCAGTACCACCGCCGGTGGGATCCCCTGTTCTAAGAGAGGTGCCTTCCCCTCAGCAAGATCATAGCGGGGATATATCTTTGCCTCCAGCAGACTCTTGTTCACCATCTTCTGTATCAGAGGACAGTTCATGCAAAGTTACATCAAGCGGAAGAGTGGTGAGGCTTCCGGCCCGATACAGGGACTGACTTTAGCTAGAACAGTGACCGGAAGTATGGGCAGAATAATCCCATGGTCACTGTGGACTAGGGTAGTCTACCCCGATGTCCAAGTCAGGATGTAATTTATTTGTTCATGTTTTCTAATCTATCTGTTTTTATAATGTTCTAAAACAAAATGTTGTTGTATACCCTGTTGGTGTACCTTGTTATTTAATATATGCGAATGTATGCTTTGTCTTTGAAAAAGGGGAAGATGTGATGATAGCAGGATGTGATGTCACTAGCATGTGGGCGGGGCTTAGGTCCGGTGTCTGTGTCGCAGTTAGTTTAGTACAATCAACCTGTCTGGATGTGTATTGCTATGCTCTGTAATAAAATAGAGTTGTACCATCATTGCTGTGTCCTGCATATGTCCTGCATCTCATGACATTACCTTCTACTAGTAATATATGCACTGATCAACAAAATACTGAATTACTCTTATGATGAGGATTCCTCATCAGATACAGAACCTGATAATTCCTCTTTTTTGATTAAAATTTAGCACATTCATTCTCTTTTAAAAGAAGTCTTAGTTGCTTTAGGGATTGAAGAAACTAAACCTGATGATGATAGACCCTGTAATCATTTAAATTCAGTGTACAAAACTATTGTCAATCTCCTTGATATTTTCTCTGTACCTGATGCTGTCTCTGATATGATTGCTAAAGAATGGTCTAAACCAGGTACCTCTGTTAACCCTTCTTCAAGGTTTAAAAAACAATATCCTCTACTAACTGCTATGGGAAATTTATAGTCTAGCTAAATGTACTACTATTACTTTGGAAGACAGTACTTCCTTTACAGACCATTTAGATATAAAACTTAAATTTTATCTAAGAAGGGCATATTTACATACTGGCTATATTTCTTTCATGGAATTGGCAAGAGTCCATGAGCTAGTGACGTATGGGATATACAATCCTAACAGGAGGGGCAAAGTTTCCCAAACCTCAAAATGCCTATAAATACACCCCTCACCACACCCACAATTCAGTTTTACAAACTTTGCCTCCTATGGAGGTGGTGAAGTAAGTTTGTGCTAAGATTTCTACGTTGACATGTGCTTCTCAGCATTTTGAAGCCCGATTCCTCTCAGAGTACAGCGAATGTCAGAGGGACGTAGAGACGTAGAGAGTATTACCTATTGAATGCAGTGATTTTCCTAATGGGGGTCTATTTCATAGGTTCTCTAATATCGGTCGTAGAGATTCATCTCCTACCTCCCTTTTCAGATCGACGATATACTCTCATATACCATTACCTCTACTGATAACTGTTTCAGTACTGGTTTGGCTATCTGCTGTATGTGGATGGGTGTCTTTGGTAAGTATGTTTTTATTTCTTAAGACACCTCAGCTATGGTTTGGCACTTTATGCATTTATATAAAGTTCTAAATATATGTATTGTACTTATATTTGCCATGAGTCAGGTTCATGTATTTCCTTTTGCAGATTGTCAGTTTCATATTTGGGAAAGTTAATATTGAGAAATATTTTCTTACCTGGGGTTTAGTCTTTTTTCCAATTGACTACTTATTTTAAATTGCGGGCTGTCTTAGGCTCGCGGGTGCGCTAAATGCTACACTATATTTCGTCATTCTTGGCGTTAGAATTTTTGGCATGAAAAGGCACATCCGTTGACGCTAGTTCGTCATTTCCGGCGTCGTAGTTGACGCAGGGGTTCACACAGGGTTGCGTCGTTAGTGACGCGAGTGTGTCATTTCTGGACATGGTTGGCGCCAAAAAAATTTTTAGTTACATTGTGCGTCATACTTGGCGCCAAACTTTTTTCATTATTTATTGCCCCATTGCTTTTGCCTCTTGCCTTTTTCTATGTCAGAGGGCTATGCTATTTGCATTTTTTCCCATTCCTGAAACTGTCATATAAGGAAATAGATAATTTTGCTTTATATGTTGTTTTTTCTCTTACATTCTGCAAGATGTCTCAATCTGATCCTGCCTCAGAAGTATCTGCTGGAACTTTGCTGCCTGACATCAGTTCTACCAAAGCTAAGTGCATTTGTTGTAAAATTGTGGAGATTATATCTCCTAATGTCATTTGTATTAGTTGTCATGATAAACTTTTACATGCAGATAGAGTGTCCATCTGTAATAGTACATTGCCGGTTGCAGTTCCTTCAACTTCTAATGTACATGATATACCTTTTGAATTTTAAAGAATTTGTTACTGATTCTATTCAGAAGGCTTTGTCTGCATTTCCACCTTCTAATAAGCGTAAGAGGTCTTTTAAAACTTCTCATTCAGTTGATGAAGTTTCAAATGACCGACAACATAATGAATTATCCACCTCTGATGAGGATCTCTGATTCAGAAGATCCTTCCTCAGACATTGACACTGACAAATCTACTTATTTATTTAAAATAGAGTATATGCGTTCTTTGTTAAAAGAAGTGTTAATTACTTTGGATATTGAGGAAGCTAGTCCTCTTGATATTAAAACCATTAAATGTTTAAATGCTGTTTTTAAACCTACTATGGTTACTCCAGAGGTTTTTCCTGTTCCTGATGCTATTTCTGACATGATTTCTAAGGAATGGAATAAGCCAGGTACTCATTTTAATCCTTCTGCAAGGTTTAAAAAATTATATCCTTTACCAGCGATTGCAATAGAGTTTTGGGAAAAGATCCCCAAAGTTGATGGGGCTATTTCTATTCTTGCTAAACGAACCACTATTCCTATGGAAGATAGTACTTCCTTTAAAGATCCTTTAGATAGGAAGCTTGAATCCTATCTAAGGAAAACCTATTTATATTCAAGTCATCTTCTTAGACCTGCAATTACTTTGGCTGATGTTGCAGCTGCTTCAACTTTTTGGTTGGAGAATTTAGCGCAACAAGGATTGGATTCTGACATATCTAGCATTGTTCGCTTACTGCAACATGCTAATCAATTTATTTGTGATGCCATTTTTGATATTATCAAAATTGATGTTAGATCAATGTCTTTAGCTATTTTAGCTAGAAGAGCTTTGTGGCTTAAATCTTGGAATGCTGATATGACATCTAAGTCTAGATTACTATCTCTTTCTTTCCAAGGTAATAATTTATTTGGTTCTCAGTTGGATTCTATTATTTCAACTGTTACTGGGGGGAAAGGAGTTTTTTTGCCTCAGGATAAAAAACCTAAGGGTAGATCTAAGGCTTCTAATCATTTTCGTTCCTTTTGTCGAAATAAGGAGCATAAACCTAATCCTTCCCCGAAGGAATCTGTTTCCAATTAGAAGCCTTCCTCAAATTGGAATAAATCCAAGCCTTTCAAGAAACCAAAGTCAGCCCCTAAGTCTGCATGAAGGTGCAGCCCTCATTCCAGCACAGCTGGTAGGGGGCAGATTAAGGTTTTTCAAGGATGTTTGGATAAATTCTGTCCAAAATCAATGGATTCAGAGCATTGTCTCTCAGGGGTACAGATTAGGATTCAGAGTAAGACCTCCTGTGAGAAGATTTTTTTCTCTCACGCATCCCAGTGAATCCAGTAAAAGCTCAGGTTTTCCTGAAGTGTGTTTCAGATCTGGAGGTTTCAAGGGTAATCATGCCGGCTCCTTTTCAGGAACAAGGCCAGGGGTTTTATTCAAATCTATTAATTGTCCCAAAGAAAGAAAATTCATTCAGACCAGTTCTGGATCTGAAAATTTTGAATCGTTATGTCAGAATACCAACTTTCAAGATGGTAACTATAAGGACTATTCTGCCTTTTGTTCAGAAAGGACATTATATGTCTACAATAGACTTGCAGGATGCTTACCTTCATATTCCGATTCATCCAGAACATTATCAGTTCCTGAGATTCTCTTTTCTAGACAAGTATTACCAATTTGTTGCTCTTCCATTTGGCCTAGCAACAGCTCCAAGAATCTTTACAAAGGTTCTGGGTGCCCTACTCTCTGTAATCAGATAACAGGGTATTGCGGTGTTTCCTTATTTGGACGATATCTTACTAGCTCAGTCTTTACGTTCTGCAGAATCTGACACAAATCAACTTGTGTTGTTTCTTCGAAAACATGTTTGGAGGATCAATTTACCAAAAAGTTTTTTGATTCCTCAGACAAGGGTCACCTTTTTAGGTTTCCAGATTGTGTCCATGACTCTGTCTCTAACAGACAAGAGACGTTTAAATTGGTTGCAGCATGTCAGCACCTTGAGTCTCAGTCATTCCATTCATTGGTTATGTGCATGGAAGTTTTAGGCCTCATGACTGCAGCATTGGACGCGATTCCTTTTGCTCGTTTTCACATGAGACCTCGCCAGCTTTGCATGCTGAATCAATGGTGCCGGGATTATACAAAGATATCACAATTAATATCTTTAAATCCCAATGTTCGACACTCTCTGACGTGCACAAGGGGTTTGGAAATCTCAAGAGGCGAGATTACCAATCAATATTTTAGAACTCTGTGCAATTCTCAGAGCTCTTCAGTTTTGGCCTCTGTTGAAGAGAGAACCGTTCATTTGTTTTCAGACAGACAATATCACAAAGGTGGCATATGTCAATCATCAGGGTGGGACTCACAGTCCCCTAGCTATGAAAGAAGTATCTCGGACACTTGTTTGGGTGGAATCCAGCTCTTGTCTAATTTCTGCAGTTCATATCCCAGGTGTAGACAATTGGGAGGCGGATTATCTCAGCCATCAGACCTTAGATCCAGGGGAGTGGTCTCTCCATCCGGATGTGTTTTCTCAGATTGTTCAGATGTGGGGTCTTCCAGAAATAGATATGATGGCTTCTCATCTAAACAAGAAACTTCCCAGATACCTTCCAAGGTCCAGGGATTATCAGGCGGAAGCAGTGGATGTGCTGACACTTCCTTGATGTTATTAACCTGCTTATATCTCCCCGCCTCTAGTTCTTCTTCCAAGAGTGATCTCCAAAATCATCATGGAACAAACATTTGTGTTACTGGTGGCTCCAGCATGGCCTCACAGGTTTTTGTATGCGGACCTTGTTCGGATGTCCAGTTGCCAACCTTGGCCACTTCCGTTAAGGCCGGACCTTCTATCTCAAGGTCCGTTTTTCCATCAGGATCTCAAATCATTAAATTTGAAGGTATGGAAATTGAACACTTAGTATTCCAAGTCATAGAGGTTTCTTTGACTCAGTAATTAATACTATCTTACAAGCTCATAAATCTGTCTCTAGGAAGATTTATTATCGAGTTTTGAAGACTTACATTTCATGGTGTTCTTCTCATAAATCCTCTTGGCATTCTTTTAGAATTACTAGAATTTTACAGTTTCTCCAGGATGGTTTGGATAGGGGTTTGTCTACAAGTTCCTTGAAGGGACAAATCTCTGCTCTTTCTGTTTTATTTCACAGAAAGATTGCTAATCTTCCTGATATTCACTGTTTTGTACAGGCTTTAGTTCATATTAAGCCTGTCATTAAATCAATTTCTCCTCCTTTGGTTTTGAAGGCATTACAGGCTCCTCCTCTTGAGCCTATGCATTCTTTGGATATTAAACTACTTTCTTGGAAAGTGTTGTTCCTTTTGGCTATATCTTCTTTTCTGATTTTTCATCAGGATAAGGCGGTTTTGCAGACTTCTTTTGAATTTTTACCTAAGGTTGTGAATTCTAACAACATTAGTAGAGAAATTGTTGTCCCTTCCTTATGTCCTAATCCTAAGAATCCTTTGGAAAGATCCTTACATTCTTTGGATGTGGTAAGAGCTTTGAAATATTATGTTGAAGCTACTAAAGACTTCAGAAAGACTTCTAGTCTATTTGTTATATTTTCTGGTTCTAGGAAAGGCCAGAAGGCTTCTGCTATTTCCTTGGCTTCTTGGTTAAAGCTTTTGATTCTTCAAGCTTATTTGGAGTTGGGTCAAGCCCCGCCTCAGAGAATTACAGCTCATTCTACTAGGTCAGTCTCCACTTCGTGGGCTTTTAAGAATGAAGTTTCAGTTGATCAATTTATTTTTTATCCCTCCCTCTCTAGTGACTCTTGCATGGAGTTCCACATCTTGGGTATTGATATCCCATACGTCACTAGCTCATGGACTCTTGCCAATTACATGAAAGAAAACATAATTTATGTAAGAATTTACCTGATGAATTTCTTTCATATTGGCAAGAGTCCATGAGGCCCACCCTTTATATGGTGGTTATAATTTTTTGTATAAAGCACAATTATTTCCAAATTCCTTTGTTGATGCTTTTTACTCCTTTCGTTATCACCCCACTACTTGGCTATTCATTAAACTGAATTGTGGGTTTGGTGAGGGGTGTATTTATAGGCATTTTGAGGTTTGGGAAACTTTGCCCCTCCTAGTAGGATTGTATATCCCATACGCCACTAGCTCATGGACTCTTGCCAATATGAAAGAAATTAATTTATCAGGTAAGTTCTTACATAAATTATGTTTCTTAGACCAGCTATATCTATTGCTGCTGTAGTTGCTGCCTCTACTATCTTATTTTCTGACCCTGAATGTGCCAACATTCTGAATTTACTTCAACATGCGAATAATTTTATTTGCAATGCAGTATTTGATATCCTAAAAATCAACATTAAAACTAGGTAGTTTGCTATTCTTACCAGAAGAGCTTTATGGCTTAAATTGTGGAATGCTGATATGGTATCTAAAACCAGATTACTATCTATTTAATCTCAAGGAAATAATTTATTTGGATCTCAACTGGATTCTACTATTTCGACTATTACTTGAGTTAAGAGAGTGTTTCTTCCTCAAGACAAAAAGTCTAAGGTGAAATTGAAGGCTCCCAAAACTGTCCCCTCCCCTATATCCCCTGGCTCAGTCTGGATACCTTCTTCAAATTGGAATAAGTCCAAACAGTATAATAAAGATAATCCAGCCTCTAAAACCTCATGAAGGTGCAGCCCCCAATCCAGTACTTCTGGTGGGGGGGAGTAGAAAAAAAAACATTTTCAAGAATTTTGGTTAGAATCCGTTCAAAATCCCTGGATTCAGAACATTATTTCTCAGGGATAACGGATTGGATTTAAACTTCGTTCTCTCATGGGAAGATTTTTTCTCACCCATATTCTAAAGCATCCTTTAAAGGCCCAAGCTTTTAAAAAATGTGTTAGGCTCCCATTAAATATGGGAATAGTTGTTCCAGTACCTTTACAGGAACAAGGAATGAGTTTTTATTCAAATCTTTTCATTGTGCCGAAAAAGGAAAATTCTTTCAGACCAATTCTGGATCTGAAAACTCTAAACAAGTTTATAAGAATTACAACTTTCAAAATGGAAACTATTCGGACTATTCTGCCTTTTGTTCAGCAAGGTCACTTTATGTCCACAATAGATTTACAGGATGCTTTCCTTCACATCCCTATCCACCCAGAACATTATCAATTTCTGAGATTCTCTTTTCTGGAAAAGCATTACCAGTTTGTGGCTCTTCCTTTTGGCCTAGCTACAGCTCCAGTAATATTTTCAAAGGTTCTCGGTGCCCCTCTATCTGTAACCAGAGCTCGGGATATTGTGGTGTTTCCTTTTTTGGACGTTATCTTGGTAGTAGCTCAATATTTTAATTTAAGAGAATCTCACATGAATCATCTGTTGTCGTTTCTTCGGTTGGAGGATCAATTTACCAAAGAGTTCCTTGATACCTCTAACAAAAGTAACTTTTTTAGGTTTCCAGATAGACTCTGTGTCCATTACTCTTTCCTTAACGGAAAAGAGACGTCTAAAACTGGTTCCAGCTTCTCTAAACCTCAGTCTCTTACATGTCCCCTTCAATGGCTATGTGTATGAAAGTTCTAGGCATCATGATTGCAGCATCTGACGCAATCCCCTTTGCTCATTTTCACATGCAACCTCTCCAACTTTGTATGCTATGCCAGTGGTGCAAGGATTATACTCTTTCTCTGACTTGGTGGTTAAATCACCAATCCATTCTTTAGGGGGCTTCCTTTGCTCATCTTACCTGGTCTGTGATCACCACAGATGCAAGTCTTGCGGGTTGGGGAGCTGTCTGGGGGTCTCTGACAGCATAAGGAGTTTGGAATCCTTGGGAGGTGAGGTTACCATCAATATCTTAAAATGCAGTGCTCTTTTCAGGGCCCTTCAGGCTTTGCCTCTATTGAAGAAAGAGCTTTATCTCTGATTTCAGACAGACAATATCATAAGAGTGGACTATGTCAATCATCAAGGGGATAGCTCAACACAATGAATGCTTCAAGGGGTTTCTCAAAACTCAACTGAAAATGCAACTTTTAATGAATTTTGAAGTCTCAAAATTATTCAACCCCCTGAATAGAAACCCTCACTACAGCACAAATATGCAAAACAGGTGTTGTCTCAAATACATCTGATGCAACTAATGAAGGGCTTCATTAGTTGCACCAGGTGTGTTTGAGCTAGAATATATGAAATACCTGAACTGGCTAAGGGTTTGTGTCATGTTTGACGGCATGTTAGAAATATGGCTAAGTCAAAAGAATGGTCCAAAAAGTTAAGAGAAGGAATCATCACCCTTCACAAACAAGGAACAGGACACAAAAGGATAGCGAAGGCACTGAATGTTCCCAGAGACACCATTAGAAGCATAGTTCGCAAGTTCAAAGTTAAAGATACAGTGGTTACACTACCTGGACGGGGCAAAAAAAGGAAGTTATCAATGACTGCAACCAGATTTTTGAGAAGGCAGGTTGAGAAAAGCCCTCAAGTGATTGCAGCAGCAAGGCTTGGTGGCAACAGGCACTGAGGTTTCAGTTTGCACAGTAAGTACTAAATGCAGAAGTTTTCCATGCCAGAACTCCAAGATGTACACTATTACTGACCCAAAAGCACAAAAAAAGTCGGATCCAATATGCTCAAAATCATATAAATAAGCCACAGATGTTTTGGGATTCTGTTCTGTGGAGCTATGAAAAAAAAAAATCTAACTTTCGATCATCAGTATGTCTGGAGTAAGAAAAATTAAGCATACGCTGAAAAGAACACTCTGCCAACAGTTAAGCATGGTGGTTGCTCGCTGATGCTCTGGGGCTGCTTTGCATCCTCAGGTACTGGAAACCTGCAGCGTGTGGAAGGCAAGATGGATTCATTGAAGTATCAGGAAATCCTAGGAGAAAATGTGATGCCGTCTGTGAGGAAGATGTAGCTTGGGCGTCATTGGACCTTTTAACAGGACAATGATCTCAAGCCTACCTCAAATTCCACCACGGCTTGGTTGCAGAAGATGTCCTAGAATATTCTACAGTGGCCATCAGTCACCTGACTTGAATCCCATAGAAAATCTGGTGGGATTTGAAGAAGGCGGTTGCAACACGCAAACCCAAGAATATCACTTTTTTATTTTTCTCAATTCTTTTTATTAAGGTCACCGTAGTGTAGCATATTAACATGAAAAAAAAGAAAAGAAAGTATACATAGCTCATATTTCTAGCCTTTGACTCTATAAACGAGTCATATTGGCCTTAAATAATTACATCAACAATCTTAAACACAATAAGTTTACCATACAGTTCAGGAAACCTATGCACGCTATTTATATTTCGACAGGCTATGCATTGCCCTAACCATAGATTTAATTTATCTAATAACATATAGTTATTGTCACGCTCAGCTGCTGGGAAGCTCTGCAGTCCTCTCTGTGTGCTTGATTGACAGGTGTCTGAGCCACCCCTTCCTGATGATGTCACAACCAGGCTTTTTATTCTTGGCTTCCTGTTTCTCCAGTGCCAGTTTGTTTGTTAACTTTTTGGCTTCTGATAGGATTTCACTGAGGAATCTCTCTAACTGCTGCTTTTCTGTTGCCAATCTCTTCAAGGATTTACTATGCTGGATTAACCTTCAACCTCCTGATTACCTGTCTCCAAACAATGCAAGTACTGTTTGTTTTGTGAAACTTTCAAACTTCCTGTTTACCTGCTGCAAACCCTGCATATTCAGACTACTCTGTGTATTGCCAAACTATTCAAATACTGTTATTTCTGTGAAACCTTCAATCTGCATGTTTACCTGTTTCCAAACTCTGCAAATACAATTATTCAGTGTAAACCTTCAAACTGCTTGATATCCTGTTGCCAATCTCAATAAGTACTGATTAATCTGTGTTAACCTTCAAACTACCAGCTTACCTGTTGTTATCTCTGCAAGTTCTGACAACACAGTGTTAACCTTCAAACTACCTGATTACATGTTGTTAATTCTGCAAGTTCTGACTACACAGTGTTTACCCTCAAACTGCCTGATTACCTGTTGCATACTCTGCAAAGACTGTCTACACAGTGTTAACTCTCAAACTGCCTGATTACCTTTTGCATACTCTGCAAAGACTGTCTACTCAGTGTTAACCCTCAAACTGCCTGATTACCTGTTGCATACTCTGCAAAGACTCAGTGGCGTCACTAGGGTTGGTGTCACCCGGTGCGGTAAGTCATGGTGTCACCCCCCCCCCCCCAGAAAGCAGACACACACAAAAACACAGGCAAACACACATACAAACACTCAGACACACTTAAAAACATACTCAGATGCACACACAAACACTCAGAAACACACTCAGACACACACACAAAAACACACACACAAAAACACTGAGACACACACAAACTCAGACACACACATACAAAATATGTAAACTGCACTGCATTAATTATAAAGCTCATGCCTAGAGCTGCTCCCTGGCTCAGCAGAACATCAAATGAAAGATAAACAGAGCACTCTAAAATAAATCACTGAAGAAAAGGTTTAGGCGCACAAACTATGAAAATTCTGCTCTCTGACTCTGTTCCAAGTCTGTCAGTGCACAGCCCTGGGCCGCATGTCACTGAGCAGTGAGCACAGATAGGCAGGCAGGTTTAGGCTAGCAACGCAACTTTGCAAGCCCCACAGCACACCCACAACATTCATAGTGAAATTGGGCAGGGGAGGAGCAAAGTACAAACAAGCAAAAGCAGCCGGGAAAACTATTTGTTGAAATTTCAGCACTGGCTCAAGGGGCAAAAAAATTGTGTGTCTACAACTTCCCCAGTCCCACTAATGTTCACAAATGCCAGCCTCTAATAAAATAATCTATGCATCTCAACATTGTATTTCTTTGAATTTCAATAAAATTAAAAAAAAAAAAAAAAAAAAAAAAATTTTTTTTTTGGTGTCACCCCCTGGAGGGTGTCACCCGGGTGCGGCCCGCCCCCCCCCTAGTGATGCCACTGCAAAGACTGTCTACACAGTGTTAACCTTCAGACTGCCTGATAACAAATGACCTACTCCTGCATTATTAACTGTTTCCTGTTTTACCCTTCTTCTGTCTGAGTATAAGTGGACTATCCCTGCTCTCCTGATACTGTGGAAGACATTTCCTGAAACCAGTTCCTTACTCAGAAGTCTATCTGGCTGATATCATGAATTACTGTGGCACAGGCTAACCCTGCTCCATATCGTGAGTACTTTGTTTTTTGGAGGTTGTCGTGGGGTCACGTCCTGGATTAAACTCAAGGGTGTTGTTTAAGTTCGCCCTAGCATTTGGGTCTTCTTCTGGACATTTCCTAACCTGACAGTACAAACTGGCCATAATATGGACCCTGACGAGTTATCCAGGGCTGTGGCTCTACAAGGGCAACTTCTAGGAAATCATTCTGCTCATTTGCAATCTTTGGATTCCAAGCTTGACCAGATTACTGCTCTGCTACATAACCTCTCCGCTCCTTCTCAAGCGACGGTGACTCCTGCTGCCACTGCTACTAGCACCAATGCTGTCTTTAATCCACCTCAAACTGTTGGACAGAATATACCACGAATCCCACTTCCAGATAAATATGACGGTAATCCTGAAGAATGCCGTGGATTCCTTAATCAGTGTCGTTTACACTTCAGAAACAATCCTCAAGTTTTTTTCCAATTCTACTTCCAAAATCACCTTTATTATTTCTCTCTTGAAGGGTAAGGCTCTAGCCTGGGTGTCCCCTCTTTTAGAGAAGAATGATCTGTTACTACAGGATGTGGAATTATTTGTGTCCATTTTTTCTTCTGTTTTTGACAAGCCTGGGCGGTCTGCAGCTGCTGAGGCAGGATTGTTGGATCTGAGACAGGGATCCCTTTCGGTAGCTCAATATGCTATTGAATTCAGGACTTTAGCCGCAGAAACTGATTGGAACCATGGAGCCTTACGGGCAGCCTTTCGCAAAGGACTTTGCGAACACCTTAAGGATGAACTTGTATTTCGGGAACTCCCTGATTCATTGGAGGGTCTTATCAATTTATGTATTACTCTTGACGCCCGGCATTCTGAACGTCTTCAGGAGAGAGATAGGAATCGGAGATCCTTTGTTAAATCTTCTTTTCGTCCTCCTATTCGAACCTCAAGTCTTTCTAATAATAATTCCCAATCTCCTGAGTCTGTGGAACCCATGGAAGTAGGAGCTATTAAATTGTCAGAAGCTGAACGCCATAGAAGGCGTACTCTTGGGTTATGTCTGTATTGTGGTACCAAAGGACATTTACTGAAGGACTGTCCTATCCGGCCAGTAAAAGCCAAGGCTTAACTTTTGATAGAGGGACAGAGTTAAGTCAGAATCCCATGTCTTCCCTCAATTCTAAACTTTTTGTTCCTGTAACTATCTCTTTTGGAAACACCAAGTTTCGAGCTCAAGCTCTCATCGATTCTGGAGCTGCTGGAGTATTCATTGATTCAAACTTTGCTGACTCTCTCAGGATTCCTCTTCAAGCCAAGAAACAGTAAATTAAGGTAACTACTGTCAGTGGACAGCCTCTAGGTACTGGTATCATACAACATTCTACCATTCCTCTTCTTTTGACTGTGGGCATACTTCATTCTGAAATTATTCGTTTTGATGTCATTTCTTCTCCCCACATACCATTGATTCTGGGGTTACTTTGGTTGCAGCTTCATGATCCAGTTTTCTCATGTTCTAAAGGAGAACTTATTTCCTGGGGAACTACCTGTTTCAAACATTGCCTGCAAAATCCCTCTAAACCATCCTGTCCTGTCGTAGCTATGGTGGAAGTTCCTGAATCATTGCCCAATTACTATCATGCCTTTTGTGATGTGTTTTCTAAAAAAGAGGCTGAGACGTTACCTCCACACCGGATATTTGACTGTCCTATCGAATTGTATTCAGGGGCTCATCTACCTAAGGGAAGGACCTATCCCCTCTCTCGTCAAGAAAATGTCTCTCTTGAGGAATACATACAGGACAACTTAGCCAGAGGATTCATTCGTCCTTCCTCTTCACCTGTGGGTGCAGGTTTTTTCTTCATTGGGAAAATAGATGGAGGTCTTCGTCCCTGTATTGATTATCGAGCCTTGAATCAGATTACTGTCAAAAACAGCTATCCTCTGCTGCTCATTTCTGAGTTATTCGATCGTCTTCAAGGTGCTTCTATTTTTTCCAAGTTAGATCTCCGTGGGGCCTACAATCTGGTCAGAATCCGTAAAGGAGACGAATGGAAGACGGCATTTAACACTAGATTTGGTCACTACGAGTATCTAGTAATGCCATTTGGATTGTGCAATGCACCAGCAGTATTTCAGCACTTTGTCAACGAAATCTTCAGAGATTATCTAAATCAATTTGTTATCATTTACCTCGATGACATTCTAATCTATTCGAAAACATTACAGGAACATGTACATCATGTAAGACTGGTTCTTCAGAGGTTACGAGACAATTCCCTGTTCGCTAAATTGGAGAAATGCTCTTTTCATCAGAGTTCCATCCCCTTTTTGGGGTATATCATTTCTGAATCAGGTTTTGAGATGGATCCTGCTAAACTGTCGGCTATCAAGGACTGGCCCAGACCAACTACTCTCAAATCCCTGCAGAGGTTTCTTGGCTTTGCCAATTACTATAGAAAGTTTATAAAGAACTTTGCTGACATCACGTCTCCACTCACTTCTCTTACTAAGAAAGGGCAAAATTGTAAGAACTGGTCCTCTTTGGCAGTACAGGCTTTTGAAACGCTAAAATCAGCATTTTCTTCTGCACCTCTTCTCAGTCATCCAATTCCTGATTTCCAGTTTATTTTGGAGGTTGACGCTTCCTCTATAGCAGCTGGAGCTGTTCTCTCCCAACGTGATCCGACTACCAGCAAGATACATCCTGTGGCGTTCTTTTCGAAAAAATTCAATCCTGCCGAGTTAAATTATGATGTGGGCAATAAGGAGCCTTTGGCTATAAAATTAGCTTTGGATGAATGGAGGCATTGGTTAGAGGGTACCAGTCAACCTTTTTTCATTCTGACAGATCACAAGAATCTTTTATACCTCCAAACAGCTACACGTCTCAATCCTCGTCAGGCTCGTGGGCCTTGTTCTTCTCCAGGTTTAATTTTGTACTTTCCTATGTTCCTGGTTCAAAAAATTCCAAGGCAGATGCTTTATCTAGGCAGTTCCAATCTTCTGAACCTTCTCCATTGGATTCAGAACCTATACTACGTCCAGTCAAATTTTTGGCTCAAGTATCCTCTTTTCCAGTACAGGCTTTACATGCTGCTCAAGTCCGGGTACCATCTTCTTGCAAACTACCTTCTGGTATCCTGTATGTACCCAAAGGATTACGTCTTAAGCTTCTACATTGGGCTCATGACAACATTTCAGCAGGTCATCCGGGAATAACCAATACATTGTGGAAACTGAAGCAGCATGTTTGGTGGTCCACTATGAGGAGGAATGTTAAGGATTATATTGCTGCTTGTAGTTCTTGTGCTTCGAACAAACAATCTTCTCATCGACCGTTTGGTCTATTACACCCTCTTCCTATTCCTCATTACCCTTGGTCTCACTTATCCATGGACTTTGTTACAGATCTTCCTGTTTCTGCTGGAAATACGACCATTTGGGTAGTGGTGGATCGGTTCTCCAAGTCTGCTCACTTCATACCTCTTCCAGGCTTGCCTTCAGCTCAAAGACTTTCTGAACTCTTTGTTCTACATATATCTCATTTACATGGTTTTCCCACTGACATAGTCTCAGATTGTGGAGTCCAATTTGTTTCCAAATTTTGGAGGTTTTTTTGTAAACACTTCGGAATCAACATATCACTTTCTACTGCACACCATCCTCAATCCAACGGACAGACTGAGCGTGTAATTCAAGCCTTGGAATCTTTTCTAAGACATTATGTAGACCATCACCAGTTCAACTGGTCTCAGTTATTGCCTTTGGCGGAATTAGCTCACAACTCACGTTGTAACGCCTCATTACAGACCTCTCCCTTTAAGGCAGCTTATGGATTTGAACCTAGAACCTTTCCTATGATTACCAGTTCTACTGAAGTCCCTGGAGCAGATTGTATAGTGAAAAATCTCAGTAATCACTGGCAACTCATTCGTCAAAATCTACTCTCTTCTTCCTTAAGACATAAGAAATATGCTGATCGCAGAAGGTGCAAGGCTCCTTTACTTCGTACTGGAGACAGAGTATTTTTATCCACCAGATTCATACGTCTAAAACAACCTTGTACCAGGTTGGGTCCTAAGTACATTGGACCTTTTCGAATTGTTTCCAGAGTTTGTTCTTCTGCATACCGCCTTGCCTTACCCAAGACTCTCAAGATCCATCCAGTATTTCATGTCTCCCTACTCAAGCCAGTCATCTACAATTGGTACTCTATCAAGAGTAAACCACCTCCTCCACTTTCCATAGAGGGAACTTCTGAGTTTGAAGTCAGCCAAATTCTCGATTCCAAGCTACGGGGCAATCGGCTGTACTACCTGGTCCATTGGAAGGGTTATCCTATCTCTGAACGATCTTGGGAACCGGCCTCTCATGTTCATGCTCCAGCTCTTGTCAAGTCTTTTCACAAGAAATACCCTGCCAGGCCCGGTCGGGTCCCCCGGAGGGGTCCTTGAGGAGGGGGCACTGTCACGCTCAGCTGCTGGGAAGCTCTGCAGTCCTCTCTGTGTGCTTGATTGACAGGTGTCTGAGCCACCCCTTCCTGATGATGTCACAACCAGGCTTTTTATTCTTGGCTTCCTGTTTCTCCAGTGCCAGTTTGTTTGTTAACTTTTTGGCTTCTGATAGGATTTCGCTGAGGAATCTCTCTAACTGCTGCTTTTCTGTTGCCAATCTCTTCAAGGATTTACTATGCTGGATTAACCTTCAACCTCCTTATTACCTGTCTCCAAACAATGCAAGTACTGTTTGTTTTGTGAAACTTTCAAACTTCCTGTTTACCTGCTGCAAACCCTGCATATTCAGACTACTCTGTGTATTGCCAAACTATTCAAATACTGTTATTTCTGTGAAACCTTCAATCTGCATGTTTACCTGTTTCCAAACTCTGCAAATACAATTATTCAGTGTAAACCTTTAAACTGCTTGATATCCTGTTGCCAATCTCAACAAGTACTGATTAATCTGTGTTAACCTTCAAACTACCAGCTTACCTGTTGTTATCTCTGCAAGTTCTGACAACACAGTGTTAACCTTCAAACTACCTGATTACATGTTGTTAATTCTGCAAGTTCTGACTACACAGTGTTTACCCTCAAACTGCCTGATTACCTGTTGCATACTCTGCAAAGACTGTCTACACAGTGTTAACTCTCAAACTGCCTGATTACCTTTTGCATACTCTGCAAAGACTGTCTACTCAGTGTTAACCCTCAAACTGCCTGATTACCTGTTGCATACTCTGCAAAGACTGTCTACACAGTGTTAACCTTCAGACTGCCTGATAACAAATGACCTACTCCTGCATTATTAACTGTTTCCTGTTTTACCCTTCTTCTGTCTGAGTATAAGTGGACTATCCCTACTCTCCTTATACTGTGGAAGACATTTCCTGAAACCAGTTCCTTATTCAGAAGTCTATCTGGCTGATATCATGAATTACTGTGGCACAGGCTAACCCTGCTCCATATCGTGAGTACTTTGTTTTTTGGAGGTTGTCGTGGGGTCACGTCCTGGATTAAACTCAGAGTGCAAGGGTGTTGTTTAAGTTCGCCCTAGCATTTGGGTCTTCTTCTGGACATTTCCTAACCTGACATTTATATTTACATCAAGGTTACATCACAAAATATTTCTCTTCTTATAATAACCATACTACGATATTTTATAGTTTTGTACCAACCATTCCCGAAAGACCCCCACAACAACAACAACAAACAAAAACAAATAAAACAAAAACAAACACACACACAACTTCTTGAAATCAAAGGAGAAGATAATAATCTGTATTTCTAAGAGAATATAACAGATGATTTGATGAAAATTCTGTAAGGGATTTAATAAATGTGGACCATTTACCAAAAAGATTGTTGATTTTGTTTTCGTCATGTAGCGGGGTGGCATGTTGATCTAATATTAATTGATTCATAATAAAATGGTTCCACTCATTAAATTTAGGTTTTTGTTTGCGCTTCCAATTTCTAAAAAGCAGGTTCCTTGCAAAATTAATACATTTCCAATCCTTGCCAATCTCTTTATTAGTCAAAAATTTAATTTGCTCAAGGGACAGAGATTTACTTGTGATTTTATTTTTATATCCAAAACTCCAGTTTAAGCCAAAACTGTTTTACCAAGGGGCAATCCCATATGAGGTGTATTAAATCAGCAGCAAGAAGCCTGCACTTTTGACATTTATTAAATCGACTATTCCCCCACATTGCTCCCTTTTTGGTAATGTAATAGGTTCTATAAATTAGTTTTAAATGGGCTTCTCTCCAGGTTTCGGACATCGTAACTATTTTAACCTTTTTGATGGAAGCTTTTATAATCTCCGGAGTCACTTCCCTTATAGCATTAAGATTCCAGTTTCTAGCTAGTAGTTCTAAATTGTTTTGCCCCTCTACAGTAAATAAGAACTGATACCAATGAAATATTGTGTATATATACCTTTGCTAACCATCTTTATCCACAAGTCTATTTTATCCCAGTTACATTCAAGCCCATTTTTTGCAATAAGCTCGTTAGTGTAGTGTCGGACTTGCAGATATGCAAAGAAATCTCTATTATTTAACAAATATTCTATTTTTAATTCTTCAAAAGTCCTAATGAGTTTTTTCTCTGGGTTCCAAATCTGAGAGATCAACTTTAGCCCACTATCGCTCCCCCACTTTTAAATACAGCAGAGTTGAGCCCTTCTGGAAAGGCAGGGTTTCCTGCATACATGAGATATTTAGATACACCAAATTTAATTCCCTGCTTCCTACAGATCTTTTGCCAAGCCCAAATAGGATAATATATAGTCTTTAAGGTTCTTATCTCAGCCGGGAGCTTATTATGTGGAATATGTAAAAGATTCTTTAACATATAAGGACCAATAAGATTATTTTCAGCTTCTGCAACTGTGTAACATGAAGATTCTGACAGCCACTCAACTGCAATTTTCCCCAAACAAATCCATTTATAGTGTTCGAAGTGTGGAAGGGCTAGCTCTCCTAATTCTCTAGGGAAACATAATTTCCTAATAGCAATTCTTGGTTTACTCTTATTCCAAATAAATTGTACAACAGCGGATTGCAAGTCTTTTTAAAATCTTTTTTGAAGAGTGGCATAGGTATATTTTGCATTAGGTAAATTTAATTTTGGAAGGATGATCATTTTTAAAAGATTCACCCCTCCTGAAACTTAAATTGGTAATTTTAACAAATTATTTAAATCTGCTTTAATTTTCCTTAATAAGGGGGAGAATTTTAAACTATACCATTTATCTTCTTCGATGGAGATTCGGATGCCTAAATATTTAAACCCCTCCGAAGCTTCCTTCAATAAAGTGTTTGTTTCTGAGTCCTTTTTTTTTTATCCATAGCGTCTGATTTATTTAAATTAACTTTATAACCTATAAAGGAACTTAATTTTTTTATTATATTAAGAGCTATGGGAATGTTTCTCTTGGTGTCTCGGACAAACAGGAGTAAATCATCTGCATATAGTTAAACAATCAACTCCTGTGGGCCCACCCTAATGCCTTGAAACTTATCCCTAAGGGCACAGGCAAGAGCCTCAATTGCAATGTCAAACAGCAGGGGTGATAGAGGGCAGCCTTGTCGAGTACCTCTTCCTAGGACCAAGTTCCCAGAGAGTTAACCACCATCCTAGGGTTATTATATATGTTATTATTATTCTTATCAGGTATTTGTAGAGCGCCAACATGTTCCGCAGCACTATGAACATGGGTGGTATATAAAAAACGATTACAGGGATCAAATGGGTGAAGGGTCCTGCCGAGAGTTGCACTGTTGTAGTCGGCTCTTATGAAGGTAGACAACAAACAGCTCGGCTCATAGGCTTGCATGCTATGGGGTTTAAGTGGATAGCAGTGGAGATAGGAAGGTTAGTGTAGGTTGTAAGCATCCCTGAATAGCAGTCTCTTCAGGAAGCACTTGAAGCTTTTAAAACTAGGGGAGATTCTTGTGGAGAGAGGCAGAAAGTTCCATAAGATGGGAGCCAGTCTGGAGAAATCTTGTAGACAGGAATGTGAGGAGGTAACAAGAGAGTAGGAGATCATGAGTGGAGTGAAGGGGGCGGGAGGGAGAGTATCTGGAGACAAGATGTAGGGGGGAGCAATGCAATTGAGGGCTTTGTGTGTCAGAGTGAGAATTTTGTGTTTAATCCTGGAGGCAAGAGGAAGTCAGTGAAGGGATTGGCAGAGAGGTGCAACAGATGAAGAGTGACGTGCAAGGAAGATGAGCCTGGCAGAGGCATTCATTATGGATTGTAAAGGAGCTATGCGGCAGCTAGGGAGACCAGAAAGGATAGAGTTGCAGTAGTTGAGGCGGGAAAGGATGAGAGAGTGGATTCAAATCTTTGTTGTGTCTTGTGTAAGGAAATGTCTAATTTTAGCGATGTTTTAAAGGTGGAAGTGGCAGGCTTTAGCCAAGGACTGAATGTGAGGAGTGAAAGAAAAATCTGAGTCAAGTGTGACCCCAAGACATCGGGCATGTGAGGTTGGGGTAATGATGGAGTTGTCAACAGTTATAGAGTCATGGGGGGTGGAGATTTTTGAAGAAGGGTGGAAAATAAGGAGCTCAGTTTTGGAGAGATTTATCTTGAGTGTAGTGAGAGGACATCCAAGATGAGATATGAGAGACACAGTTAGTGACATGGGTTAGCAAGGAAGGAGATAATTCTGGTGCAGAGAGGTAGATTTGTGTATCGTCGGCATACAAATGATAATGAAACCCATGGGACTTTATTAAGGAAACTAGTGAGGACGTGTAGATTGAGAAGAGAAGGGGACCGAGGAGCCTTGCGGTACCCCAACAGAAAGAGGTAAACGGGGCAGAGAATACACCATAGAAGGCTACACTAAAGGTATGGTTAGACAGATAAGAAGAGAACCAAGAGAGAGCTGTGTCACAGATGCCGAAGGATTGGAGGGTATAGAGCAAAAGAGGGTGGTCTACAGTATCAAAGGCTGCAGACAGATCAAGGAGGATAAGTCGAGAGAAGTGGCCTTTTGATTTTGCTGTAAGTAGGTCGTTGGTAACCTTAACAATTGCTGTCTCTGTTGAGTGAAGGGCGCGAAATCCAGATTGCAGTGGGTCAAGGAGGGAGTTTAATGTAAGAAAATGGGATAGACGTGCATATACTAGCTTTTCAAGAAGCTTTGAGGCAAGAGATAGTAGGGAAATAGGGCGGTAGTTGGATGGGGAGGTTGGATCGAGAGAAGGTTTTTTGAGGATAGGTGTAACTAATGCATGTTTAAGAGATGTGGGAACTATACCAGTGCTGAGGGAGAGGTTGAAGATGTGTGTGAGTATAGGGGTAAGGCAGTGACGTGTGGTGAGGTCAGAGGCAGGTGAGGCACTAGATATGATTCGCCGGAGAAACACATACACCGCGGGCCGCAAGTACCCCCAACAGGGCAGGTTTTAATTATAGCTGAACCAGTGCACAGGTGAAATAATCAGCTGATTGGTGAGAGCAGTTTAGTAACCACTGTGTTACTGATCAGCTGATACCAAAGCACCAGTTCATCTGAAATGTGTTGATTACCTGGAGAATAAAGCACACATACTCTGCTCACTGACACACACACTTTGCTCACATACCCACTCACTCAATTATGTGGCACAGTGCCAGTTACTAAGCAATTAGAATGATACAATACTAGAAATAATTTACCATACTAATTTTACACAAAGAACAAGTTATCAATACTGCCAACACAGCTGCTGCAATATGGTGCTCAAGAAACGCACGTGCATATCCCACTTAGGTATGCTCTTAAACAAAGGATACCAAAAGAATAAAGTACATAATAAAAGTAAAATAGAAAGTTTATTTGTTTTTTGTATATGCAATTTCTATCTGAATAATGGAAGTTTAATTATGACTGTCATGTTCCATTCAAAAACTAATTTGAGGGGACGGAGCTAGCCACCACGGAGATAAGACGCACTTTTCATGAGCTCCTAAGATATCTTTTAATATATAACCTGATGGAGACCATAGTTTGAATTTCTTGCCAAACCTGCTGTTATTCACTCATGAAGAGGGTCAGTAACCCATTTTCTACAGCTTATTGACTTTATGCCAGTCAACTACAATAGTTTATTTGTAAAAAAAGATCACTACCGGACTTCGCCACGAGGCAGAGGCAGAGGAGACTGCCTGACCTAACGCTACACCGTCATTTATTCTGCACTCCTATCTACCCAAGCAGATATGGCGGCTTTTTTTACAGACAGATCCTTACATCTTTAAACAACTTTGGGGAGATGTTGGACAGCTGTTTCTCTGATTTGCAGCTTGCGATCAGGGATCAGTATGGAATGGAGGTTTGCTCAACTCCTAATATGGCGGCAGAGACGGATCTCACTGAAACACCCTGGCTCACCTTAAGGGCAAAAACCTCAGAGCCTAAACTACCGCAGCCAAACAAGAAGCCCAACTTGCGGAATACTCCTTCACCCACCCTCGTAGTATCGAGCAACCGTCCTTCAGTAGCGCAACCTAAAACACGCTCCCATCTTGGAGAAGGCGCATCATACCCCGCTATCCAGCCAGTGGACACTCTACAAACTCATGCGGCAGTCTGTTCTCCTGGCCCGTCGCTGGCCTTTACTTCTTTGGGGGCCGCAGACTCGTTTACACAGGATAAAGATTGGAAGAGTAATGCGGCTTACCTCGACAGCAGCCTCTTGATTCTGCCTTGGTTGTCGGTCGTGACTTGGAGCACACTGCGGCGGCCCTCCCTCGCCCTGTTGATATTGCCTGAGAGCCGATCTTCATTAGGAGATGTTGTTACCCGCACCGACAGTCTGGAACTCATTGCCCTTTCCATCCCACTCCTCATTACCTCCATGTTACAACCGCCAACAGTTGGTGTCGGTTAATCTAAAGACTCTGCTTTCCTCATGGACAATGGACACAGAGGTTATCTGGGTTTCGATGCTATGAATCTGTATTTTTGTGCTCTGACTATATTAATTTGTATATGATTAAGGTAGTGCTATAGGCTGTTATTTTAGTTAATATAATACTCCTCACTAGTATGTTTATATTGGGAGTGAATTATGCCCGTTACTTGGTAGTAATTTATTATGGGTTTAGATTACACACAATAAGCTGCGTTTCCCAACTATAGTTTATAATGTCCTGATATACTATTACATCCTCAGGAATAACGTTACCATACCTATACTGAATAGAATTACCCTACTCAGGATATATATTAGGGCGTTTCCTCCACACTGTTGTTATATATGACCCAACATTAAATAGGCTTATTGTAAACTACCGCACACAACCTAGCTTTCCCATATACTATTTGTATAGACCTTTTTTTTTTTTTTTTTTTTTTCTTTCATAAACCTCAGGTACCACAACAACTACGGTACATATCACCTGTTGACTAACCCTGATCCTCTTAGTACTAGAGTTTTCTAGCATATAGATATCACAAATGTATAGTAATAAGGCTAATACAGTGTTTTTAGTTAATTAGCTCAACTTATATATAGAGTTGTATTTAGTACAATACTATACCGCTAGTATACAGGTACAACATACGTATAGCAGCAAGTTTAAGCCAGAGCAATGCAGTACTGCTGATACATAGGCACAGTGGGTATATGGTAACAAGTTGTATAGAGAGCTTCTGGGGTTTGAACAAGACTTGGGTGTAGTGGTAAGTTCAGATCTGAAATGCTTAATATACTTTCTAGATCAGCTCCTACCATTTTACCTTTCGGGAGCCATAGTTTTCATATATATCCCCTGAATTTAATTTAACTATTTACCACCAATAAGGAGTGCTATCACTTTAACACCTTGCCTATGCTCTGTCAGCGATCGAGACAGGTTTATGGGCTTAGACTACTACACTTATTGGTTCTCCTCGTTTTAGCTACTCATTACTTATTCTAATTGTATTTACTGCTATATGCTATTCTAGTATCTCATCTTTGCTTTTATTATGTTATTTGTTATTCTTGGCCGCACAAGCCAAACTTATATATAAGGTACATTAGGCCATCTTTTAAAGTTCCTGAATTATGCTCTTACATACTGTTTTGCTCCTAACCCATCTTAAAAGGGCTATGTCCCTGTATTATAACTACTGTTCATACTTGACTGATGATTATATAGCCCGAAACCCTTGTACAGATACTAGTGGAGTTACCCGGCCCTTATACCTTAGGTTAGGTTTATCTAACTAGTACATTTTAGTATGCCATAGCTGGGTTTATACCTCATAAATGCAAGCTCTTCAGGGGCTAGGTTTGAGTTACCCTTTCACATCTTTACTGAAACATAACTCTTTTATAGACTAATACCTAATGTGGCAGTTAAGCCTTATATAATATAGTTGTTACTTACCCCTAAAATATTGCTCAACAGCATGGGGTTACATATTTCTCTTGCCTACTCCCCACACCATCACTACCTAGTTCTAAGAAAATTGTGTTAGCATTGCTATTGCTTCCCCCTTTACTTGGAAACCTAACCTAACTTCTGCCCTTCTCCATATATTTAATGTTAACAGATGCGTCGGACTTCCCTCCATATTAAAAAAAAACGAAAAAAAACAAAAACACTAATTAGTTGTTTCCAAACAATATAATCCTATTTAGCAGTGTATTTAAAAGCTCTGATTTCTTAAGGCATTTACAAATTTGACATACTAACTAGCTCCACCCCCCCCCTCCAACTCTATTTTGAGCGGCTCTCGCCCGCTGCATCCCCTCTCCCCATCTCCCCATAAAACTATAAAGCTACCTCCTCCCTAGTCCTAATCTCATCTGAATAATTATCCTAATCTTCTGTTTTCTTATTGCTAGGAGAAGACCATTTTTGTTTATATTACATCTATGATACAAAAACTAATTTGATTTGCTGACATGGGGCTAGTAACAGTTAAGACAATGCTAGTTTTCAAAATATAAATAACTGGAAAAGTCTATTAAAATAGCATGCTCTACCTCAATCATGAAAGTTTAATTTTTAATGTCATGTCCCTTTGAGACAAAGGACATAAAAAAACAAAGTAAATTTGATAAGTCTCCTAAAATTACATTCTCCATCTGAACCATGGAAGTTCAATGTTAACCTTTATGTCTCTTTAAATAAATGCTTGTTGGCTATGTTTAACACAGTCCAAGTTGGACTCAGAAGGCACAACACTACAACTCCTTATCAGGAAATGGTTGGTGAGCCAATCAGAAGCTGCATGCGCACATCACCCAGTTCTCCTCAGGACCACCATGAGAATACTCCTAATTATTTACTTTAACTATGGGTTTAACCCCATGTTTTGGGGATTAATCACATAGTTAACTAAATATTTTGATAAAATGTTCTAACAATTTACAGCATTTAATTATTACATTAGCATGTCCCTCTTGCACCTGGTAGTATTAGAAATCAACATTAAAAAGTTTTAGGATTTTTGTTGCTGTTACCAGTTGTTGAATATTTTTGGGTTAAAAATTAAGTATGTAGCAGGGGTAAGCAAACAACATTGGAGCTATAATTAAATGATTTAATCAATTCTATTTCTAACATACTATTGTTATTATTATTACAATCAATATTTTAATACTTTTGCCATGAAACTTCTTCATATGTTAACTTCACAGATAATATTTGTCTATCTGGTAGATTAAGCAAGACATAACTTTTGTCTTAGAGTCACATTAAAGTTACTAGATTATGTGGTGTGATTCATAAGGACCTGAAAAATATGATTGCAATTGTTTGAAGTGTGTTTCTAAGTAAAAAGTACAGCAAAGAAAACTAAATTATTCCATAAAATGTCACTGCTGCTGGGCTTGCAGTTATCTATCTTTTTCAGCATCCATCATTGCATGGCATTGCTTTATAAGATTCTTTATGACTTTATTCTGCAAATTCTTCAGGGCTGCACAGAGGCCTAACCTGGTCCTTACCTGAGCTAAGGTGATGAGGTCCGGTCGGTCGTCAGAGAAGACTGAGAGACTGTCACACTCTCCACCGGGTCCACCCACGTAGCTCCGTGTCCGCTCCTCCGTCCTCGGCTCCTCCTGAGTCTTCTCCACACCACCACAGCAGCACAGCACAGTCCTCCTCCAGCCCAGGACCTCTCCTCCACAGCCAGAACCGCAGCTGCTGACTCACTGAGCAGTGAGCACTTTTAATTTTTTCAGCTGCGGGCAGGGCAGTACGAGGCACGCAGTTGCAGCAGCAGCTCCCTCCTGTACTACTACCAGTCTTCCCGCCTGCCCTGAACTGAAGTCAAGCCCGGACGCGACATTACATGACCCTCACATCACTCTGTCAATCAGCAGACACGCCTCCCCACAGTGCTAAATGCTGATTGGCTGAGTGATCTAGCTCATCATGAAGGCGATTTTGAGAACCGCCTCCATTGGAGCTTGTATGAGGGCCCGGCGAGTCACCAGTGGGTGGTGCAGCTCTAAGTGAGCAGAGGATTGTTATTTAGATCCATGTTGCGCAATTAATGGAGGGCAGCGGACCGGCTCACTGCCTCCTAATTGCGCAACAATGGATGCTGTGCTGAATTTGGCTGCTGCGCAAGCGCAGTAAAATAAAATAATAATGATGTGGGTAAAATCGCCATCGGGGGGTGGGGGGTACCCTTTGTGCGGGGGTGGGCGTGGCCAAAAAAATAAGATAAAAAATACTTTTTTTATTTTTAATAAATATTATTTGAAATCTTTTTTTCCCCCTGATTGGACAGCAGCCTCCCCTTCCTCCTATTACTGCAGGTCACTGGGCCAATGCCATAACCAGGTCAGGCCAGCTTCCAAATTCCAATGTTTTTCTATTGTATTCTCTGTTTTAATTTTGAATAATGTACTCTTACTGTACTATGCTGCAGTGCTGCTGCTATTAGTTGATGCATGGATGTTAAAAACAGGTTGCAGGATTTACCTTGTTAATGCCATGTTTTCCTGGATAGTAGTAACTCAGCTAAATGACTAACACATGAAGCAGTCAATCAGTGCTGCACAGATCATACTCAGATTGGACAAAGGTAATCAGTGGCGTCCCCCAGGGATCAGTACTGGGCCCTGTTCTTTTTAATATTTTTATAAATGACTTGGAGCAAGGATTAAATAGCAACATCTCTATTTTTGCAGATGATACTAAGTTAAGTAAGGTCATTAGGTCAGAGCAGGACGAACTCTCTTTACAAAGGGATTTGCTAAAATTAGAACTATGGGCAAGTGAATGGAAAATGAGATTTAATACGGAAAAATGTAAGGTTCTACATTTTGGAAGTAAAAATAAGCAGGCTACGTATTTTTTAAATGGGACAAGACTTAGCCAAACACAGGAGGAAAGGGATTTGGGAGTAGTAATAGATAACAAGCTAAAGATGAGTGCACAATGCAGGGCAGCGGCTTCAAAGGCTAATAAGATACTAGCATGTATTAAAAGGGGCATTGATTCAAGGGAGGAAAGCATAATTCTGTCATTATATAAAGCCCTGGTAAGACCTCACCTTGAGTTTGGAGTGCAGTTCTGGGGACCGATTGCTAAAAAAGATATTGCAGAACTAGAAAAAGTTCAGAGAAGGGCCACAAAGCTAATAAGGGGATTGGAGAAATTAACCTATGAGGAGAGGCTAGCCAAACTGGGTCTGTTCTCTTTAGAAAAAAGGCGCTTGAGAGGTGACATGATTACTTTATATAAATATATTCAAGGCCCATATACAGAGATGGCAGAAGCTCTTTTTATTCCAAGAAAATTGTTTCTGACAAGAGGTCATAATTTAAGGTTGGAGGAAAGGAGATTTAATCTCCTGCAACGGAAACGTTTTTTCACTGTAAGAGCAATAAAATTGTGGAACTCATTACCAAAGGAGGTAGTGAATGCCAATACCATAGATTCATTTAAAAATAGTCTGGATAAATTTCTGTATATAAACAAAATTAATGGATATGATTGCTAGTATTAAATGGGTCACATTTTAATGGGGTTATTTAAGCTTAACTGGAGCTTTTTGTAAGTATTTTAGATTTGTATAGGTTGAACTCGATGGACTTCAGTCTTTTTTCAACCTTATCTATTATGTTACTATGTTACTATGTTACAGTACTACAAGTTTCTCCATCCATATACATTTCTTCATATGTTACTCATACCATAGCTAGACTGACTGGCCAAGAAAAAATGGACAATGCGTAATAACAGTCCAGCTAATTTAATTTCAATTTGCTTTTGTGTGTTGAGTTTACTTGTTTGTATTATGTATTGTAGTTGTACTCTAACTACCAATGTTCTAAGTGTTCTGTACTACAGCTAGAGCTGTAAAAATTTATGTAATGACAGGCTGCAGGATGTAAGGATTGCCCTTGTCAATGCCACATCCCCCATGTTTTCCTGGACAGTGGACAGTCACTCAACTAAATAACTAACGCATGCATTAGTGTGCATTGTAATAGCTTTACTGTGCTTAGAAACAGAACACACATCATGCTGCTGCACACTCAGCACTTTTCAGGTTTCTCCATGCATGCAATGCATACACTGTTTTATATGTTACTCATACCACAGCTAGACTGACTGCCAAGTGCCCAAGAAAACAAAGGACAATGTGGTAAGAACTGGCCAGCTATTTTCATTTCAATTAGCTGTGTGTGTGTTGAGTTCAGTTGCTTGTATTATGTATTGTACTAGTTACTCTAACTATAACTGGTATTCTACTTCTTAGTGTTCTGTACTACAAATTAATGTAATATGACAGGCTGCTGGATGTCAGGATTGACCTTGTCAATGCCACATCCCCCATTTTTTCATGGACAGTCACTCAGCTAAATGATTAACACATGCAGCAGTGTGCTGCATTGTACTACCTTTACTTAGAAACACAAATCATGCAGCTGGAGCTGGATAGTCCTCAGTCAGCACTTTTCAGGTTTCTTTCTACATGCTGCACACACTGCTTCATATGTTACTCTTACCACAAGTAGACTGACTGCCCAAGAAAACATGGGCAATGTGGTAAGAACTTGCCAGCTAATTTCCTTTAAATTAGCTTTGTTTATATGTGTTGAGTTCACTTGTTATGTACTAACCTCCTGTATATAACTGTGTTCTACTTCTTAGTGGTCTTTTATATAGATCTACTACTACAGAATAGCTGTGACTAGTGTGTGATGTAATATGACAGGCTGCAGGATGTCAGGATTGATCTTGTCAATGCCACATCCCTCATGTCTCCCTGGACAGTATCTCCTAAAATGAATAACACATGCAGCAGTGTGTGCATTCATTGTACTTACTTTACTGCACTTATATTTATATGTAGAACTTGAAAAGTCATACTGCTGTAAAGACAGCAATTTTCAGGTTTCTCCATGCTTACCCTGCTTCATATGTTAATCATACCACTGTGTCCACACTTTTAGAATGACTGTCCAATAAAACATGACAATGTTGTGTGAACTTGTGTGTCATAAGACCTAATAACTAGCTAGTGGCTACTATTTAATCACAGACAGCACATTTTATTGTAACTATTTTTTGTTTTGTATTGTTATGCTCAAAGAGTGTATTGGACATTGATAAACATGTACATTAAGATTCTGTAGTGTTAACTAACATAGATTCTTTAGAAATTCAACACAAAGTACACCCAACAGACCACACCCTACTACTAGCCATTCAAAATGAAAGAGACAAAGCACTACGTCTCCAGCAATGGAATTACGAAGGGCAAAACAAACCAGGCAGATCCTTGCCAAGATACCTAAAGTCTAAAGCAACAGAAAAATTATATTCTCAGTATTAAAGATAAAAATAACAAAACACCCTACTCCGCACAAGCAATTACCAACATATTTCACAAATATTTTTAAAAAATTATATAATTTACACAACGAATCTGACAACAGATCATATCCCCAGAAAATAAAACAAAAGACATAAATGCCTACTTAACGTCACTCAATTTGCCACATCTATCCGAAGACCAGCAAGCCCAATTAGAAGACCCCATATCGTTAAAAGAAATCCAAAAGGTGATTAAGGATCTCCCAGTAAATAAGGCACCTGGTCCTGATGGTTTCAGTAACCAATATTATATGTTACTTCAAGAAGATCTACTCCCCCATATCAACACATACTTTAACCATATTGACGAATCACAACAATTTTCTCCCAGCTCTCTTGAAGCTCACATTATTCTCCTCCCCAAACCCAAAAAATCTCTGGACAATCCATCACATTACAGACCCATCTCTTTAATAAATACAGATGTGAAAATATACGCGAAGGTTCTAGCTAATAGACTTAATGTTGTTCTTCCAAACTTAATACATCAGGACCAGGTGGGATTCGTCCCTAAGAGGGAGGCAAAAAACAACATGGTCAGGGCCCTTAACCTAATCTAATACATGCAAGATAAAGACATACCAGGTATTTTACTATCAATAGACGCAGAAAAGGCCTTTGACCGTGTTGGCTGGGACTTCCTAAAAGCTACTCTACAAATCATGGGACTGGGACCCAAATTACTCAATTTTTGCACTATACATGAATCCCACTGCTAAATTAATGATTAACGGCACACTGTCTAGCCCATTTGTAATAAAAAAATGGAACCGGCCAAGGATGCCCCCTGTCCCCCCTTCTATTTGTCTGCTTTCTAGAAACACTACCCACGAAAATTAGACAAAACTCATTGGTCAAAGGTATTCGTATAGATTCGCAAACATACACAATCTCACTATTCGCAGATGACATCCTATTCACTATAACTGATCCCGAAAACTCAATCCCCCCCTTATTACGAGAATTTCGTAAGAAAGATTTAAATTACTATCCAATTTTTTAATCAATACATCTAAAACCGAAGTTTTGAATATTAACCTAGACGTGCCGACCCTAGCCAGAACTAAATCACTCATGCCTTTCACTTGGTGTCCCCATTCCCTACATTATCTAGGAATAGATTTAACCACCTCAATTGAGACTACATTCAAACAAAATTACATTCCCATCAAAAAAAACATTATAAGGGACCTTTCCTCATGGCTTTCTAAAAAAATATCTTGGCTGGGAAGAATAAATGTTCTGAAAATGAACATTTTTCCCAGGCTTCTGTACATCATGCAAGCTCTACCGATCCCAATCCCCAAAAGTTATATATCTGCCATGCAGAAAGCTTTTAGCGATTATGTATGGCGAAGACGGCCTCCGAGGATAAATTATCAAATCATGCAGACTCCAAAATCCCAAGGAGGATTGGGAATACCCAATATAGAGAAATATCACCAAGCCATATTCCTACAGAGGGTTGTGGATTGGTGCATACATTTTGATCATAAAAGATGGGTTCAGCTGGAACACAGTATGTCAGGAGCACCACATCTAGGAAGGATTTGCTGGAGCCCAGTTCTTTCGGCTCCAAAATCTGATTTCGGCTCCCATTTGATAGCAGATACAAAGTATGGGATAACACATTAGCAACTCACCCATATATATCTTCAAAACCCTCCCCTTTAACCTCAATTATAGATAACGGGCAATTCGCATTAGGTACCCACATTCAAGGAGAATTTCCAAACTCATTTTACAGGGATATCCCGATACACTTTATTTCATCACATGAAATTTTTTACCACAAAATTATTTGATAGACAGGGGATATACCTTATTTCGCAATTGGTTCCAGTACATCCGGGTTCACTACTTCATAACACACCATAAGCAACACATGAATATGGTCAGACCTCTGACTAATTTTGAGCTCCTCTGTATTAGGACCCCTCCAATAACTCACACCTTATCAACAATTTACAAACTCTTAACACAAAATCTTCCTGGCTACACTCCTACCTTCATTGAAAAGTGGGAAGATGAACTAGGTATAGTAATACTACCTCAAACTAGCTCCATTATATTCCAGAATGTTACCAAATCATCGATATCTCTTTCAATGCAAGAAATCAACATAAAACTTCTACATAGATGGCATCTTTCCCCAGTTAAATTAAATCGCCTATATAGCAATAAATCCAAGCGCTGTTGGAGATGCGGACACGGATATGGTAATTTAGCTCACATGTGGTGGTGGTGCAATGCAATCCAGAACTTTTGGAGAACTATTATTGGGGAAATAGAAACCATATTAGATACCCAGCTCCCACTAGACCTAACAATATGGCTTCTGAACAGAACCCCCAAAATCAAAATTAAACACTGCATTTAATTATTCCACTTAATGGCCAATAGTGTTAGATATCTTCTAGCCAGAAATTGGAGAACCAAGGAAGTTCCCTCTATACTTATGTGGCAGCATAAAGTCACGGAGTTACTTAATATTGAAGAATATTCTTACCTTAAAAATACTAAAATGGATGTATTTGCAGAAATGTTCAATCTATGGGAACAATACCTAAAGCATTGAAGACTTTTTAAAATAGTACATAGGTGGAGGTGTTTTAGTAAAATAACTAAGCAAACACATAAATATATCTGATAAGATGAGAAACGCACACCTAGGCAGGGACTACTAATAAAAGACTATCGACAGATACACTACGATCCAATTTATTGTTATGCAGCATCTATTTTTCTATCCTATACTCTTCTTCCTTCTTTCTTCTTTTTTTTTTTTTTCTTTCTTCTTTTTTCTTTATTCACCAGAGATGAGGTGATTTCCATCACCATCAATCAGAATGATTATCTGATGTATACTTCTTTGTTCATTGTGATTATGTATGTAAAACAATGCCGATTACTATTTTAGGAAGCTGCAACAATCTGTATATTATATAATGAAAATAAAACCGGTATTTATAAAAAAAAAAAAAAAAGATTCCGTAGTGTTAAATACATTTTTTGAAGCTAAATGAAGGTGTTATAGTCATTTTTAATAAAATCGCATTTTCGTAATTGCGATTTTTTTCCCTATATCGCCCAGCCCTAGTTTGACACAACATTTATAATTAACTAGTTACATGTATATGGACAGTGTCCATTGTGTGATATCAAGCCTGTCTTTTTCTCTCCAGCTGCAAGCCGCAGGATCCAGAAACAGAGCTATCTGTAACTTAGAAAATATGTTAGTTAAACCATGAAAATAAATATTTGTAAGAGATAGGACGTTTCAAGCTAGATGTGTGAGGACTCATTTGTATATACTGTAACTATAGGGGCAAAACCATCTGTGGCGCTACATAAGTGTACTTATGACTACTCATCCAGCAGGATGAGTTATTGTTGCCTAGATGAACTATTCAGTCCCAAGTATATAAACTATATCTGTCACGTAAACAATATATGTGATATTGTGCATTTTAATATTATTACAATAACAGTCCATTTAATACAATTTAAATCTAAGACAACAGTGTCTAAACAAAACTACCTTATGTGGCAAGAACAAAGTCGGAAGCTAGTCCGTATATTCAAATTTAGACAACGGTGTCTAAACTAACTACCTTATTTAAATCAATTATTACTATCTGCCAGAATGTAGGATAAATGGCTGTTGTGGCAAATTACCAGTCAACCCCGTGATTTTGTGAGCATAATGGGATATGCCTTTGTGAAATCTTGATGGTCCTGATGGTCTCGTATCATGTCTCTAGTATTGTCAGGGTGCCAGGAATCAGACTGAGACGAAAAGTGCAAAAATAATCACACCTTTATTAATAGCAAAAAATAATAAAAAGTCAACAAGTCAAATAAGCCAGGAATCAAAACCAGAGCTGGTAGTCAGATGAGCTGAGTCAGGAGCCAACGCGAGTAGTCAGACGAGCCGGAATCAGGAACAAGGAGAACAGCAGAGTCAGGATCAAGCCAGGGATCAGGAACCAGGAAGGACGTCAGACAACCAGGTAATACACAGGAGCTCTCACAAACAGGTCTGAGACAACGCAAGGGCAAAGCATACTGAACAGAGGCCCTTTAAATAATAAGTCATGACATCACAATTCTGAGACTGCATCCTGTCTCACACGGATGATGTACACCAGTCTGGCCATAAAAAAAAGTGCAGGAAATGAGCAGCATCGCACAGTATGCACCAGAGTCTGCAAGAGAGGTGAGTAAAATGGCTGCCAGCAGCACATGGCAAACAAAGCAGGGGAAAAACCCTGACAGTACCCTCCCCTCAATGACCCCTCCCCCACGGAAGGACAAAAGGCTTATTGGGGAAACGGGCATGGAAGGCACGGAGGAGGGTGGGAGAATGAACATCAGAGGAGGGAACCCATGAACGCTCCTCCGGACCATAGCCCCTCCAGTGAACCAAATACTGTACGAGGCCCCTGGACATACGAGAGTCAATAATGCTGCTGACCTCATACTCCTCATGGTTGTCAACAAAGATAGGACGGGGACGAGGCAATACAGTGGTAAACCGATTACAAACCAACGGTTTTCTAGATGGAGACATGAAAAACATTGGAGATGCGCATTGCAGGTGGAAGGTCAAGAGCGTAGGCCACAGGATTGACCCGTCGGAGTATTCAAAAAGGACCAACATAACGGGGAGCCAGTTTATTGGAAGGCACACAAAGGTTCAAGTTGCGGGAGGACAGCCAAACTCTCTCACCAACCTGGTAGGAAGGCGCAGGCAGATGCCTACGATCAGCCTGGAACTTTTAGCGCTGCATAGAACGATGAAGGCAATCCTGAATCTGCACCCATGTGGAACGGAGTTGCCAGAGATGCTCCTCCAAAGCCAGAATACCCTGAGACATGAATGAATCAGGCAACAAGGATGGTTGAAACCCATAATTTGCCATGAACGGGGATAACTTGGAGGGAGTATTAATAGCACTATTACAAGCAAACTCTGCCCAAGGTAACAGTTCAGACCAATTATTGTGGTGATCTGAGACATAGCAATGGAGGAACTGTTCCAGAGCTTGATTAGACTGTTCCGCAACCCCAATGGATTGAGGGTGATATGCCAAGGAGAAGGAAAGCTGGATCCCCATTTGAGCACAAAAGGAACGCCAAACTCTGGAGACAAACTGGCTACCCCAGAAGGCAAATTCTTCAAGGGAATGCAATGTGACATTTTAGAAAAACGGTCAACCACCATAAGGATAACCGTATTGCCATTGGAAACAGGGAGCTCGACAATGAAGTCCATGGAAAGATGTGTCCAAGAATGCTCACCATTAGCAACAGGTTGAAGAAGACTCACAGGAAGACGTCGAGGAGTCTTATTCTGTGCACAAACTGAGCAGGAGGCAACATACGCAGCAACATCAAAACAAAGACCTGGCCACCAGAATTGTCGAGTGACAGACGAAATCATTTGGTTCTTGCCTGGGTGACCTGTGGCTTTAGGATAGTGGTAAGTGTGCAAAAGTTTAGTTTGAAGATTCTCAGGAACAAAACACTTACCACTAGGTTTCTCAGGAGGTGCATTGGTTTGTGCAGCCAGGATCTCCTCCCCCAAGGGAGAAGTCAAATTAGTACGTATGGTAGCTAAAATATGGTCAGGAGGTATAACTGGAGTAGGTACAGACTCCTCCTTGGACAGAGGCGAAAATTGTCGAGAGAGGGCATCAGCCCTAACATTCTTACTACCAGGCAGGTAGGAGACCATATAATTAAACAGAGACAAAAATAACGCCCATCTGGCCTGTCGGGGCGACAAATGTTTTGCTTCAGATAGATAAGTTATATTCTTGTGGTCATTAAGAATGAGCACTAGCACGCTAGTACCCTCAAGAAGATGCCTCCATTCCTTGAGTGCCAAAGCATCTGCAACATACTGCTCCATAGCACAATACTCCGCAACAGACAGAGGGTAAACCCGGCCCCGAGGAGGAATGGCTCCGGGTTGCAGGTCTATGGCACAATTGAATAAAAATTCCACAAGTCAAATAAGCCAGGAATCAAAACCAGAGCTGGTAGTCAGACGAGCAGAGTCAGGAACAAATCAGGGATCAGGAACCAGGAGGGATGTCAGACAACCAGGTAATACACAGGAGCTCTCACAAACAGGTCTGAGACAACGCAAGGGCAAAGCATACTGCACAGAGGCCCTTTAAATAATAATTGATGACATCACAATTCTGAGACTGCATCCTGTCTCACACGGATGATGTACACCAGTCTGGCCATAAAAGGAAGTGCAGGAAATGAGCAGCATCACACAGTATGCACCAGAGTCAGCAAGAGAGGTGAGTAAAATGGCTGCCAGCAGCACATGGCAAATAAAGAAGGGAAAAAACCCTGACAAGTATGAGGAGTCTAAGATAATGGAAGGTCCGAAGAATGTGCAGGCCTGCGCTTCCAGAAGTCGTCCGGCATTAGTGAGTACACATTTCTGGGGTAAGTAGACTCCGGTAAGTAGCTGTTAGGATCTAGGTGGTCGAGTATAGCTGCCATCTCAGAAGATGCATCTCTCACAGCCTCGGCCTCCCAGGGGTCCCCCCCAAAACCCTGCAGGGCCGCGACCAGCACTGAGTATACCGTTGTCTGCTTAAGCCTCCTCTACGCTGTGTGAAGATAGCTTCACTGATGTTATTGGATCCTTCCCTGTAGATGTCACTTCTTGTGGACTGATCGGCCTCTCCATAGAGATCATAGTATACTGTAGGATGCTCGATGGCGTGTAATTGGTATCGCTGCATGCTTTCTGCTGTTGAGGTCTTTCTGATGAACCTGCTCCCATGGCTCCATTGGCAGCCATTGAGGTCTCTTGCAGCAGAAGAATCAGCGCCAGTGTATGTTGTTAAATATGTCTGGAGGGTCAGCTTCCCCCATGACGGCCATTTTGGCTGAATGGTGACGAATGACACTATATTATGTGTCCGTTTTGAAGTTGCAAACTGTAATCCTTCTCTTAAATCTGTCAAATTTTAATGATTGTGATATAAAGACTCTGGTAAGGATATTGGTGTGTCCAGCTGTAGCTAACTACCTTGGATTTCCGAGGGGGGTAGCGCTGCCCATTAGGTGCTACCGCACTAGGCCTCTGATGTCTGATTTCTTCCTTCAGCTTAAAAAATACAGCTTGCTGTAAGTTATATAGTACACCAATAATGTGTGGGTCAGTGCTAAGTACAAAATTGGAGAGTTAGATGTAAAAGGGCTCTTGGAATCGGCGGATTAGAAGAGATTCTGCTGGAGCTCAGAAAAGTGTGACCAGTCCTGATCACTGTTCAGACACGCCCCCTACTTTATTAATAATGTTAACTTGTTCCTTTCTTCCTACCATAGACAATGAAACTTTCCATATATATATATTTTTTTTAATCAGCTTTATTTATATCTAAAGAAAAAGTTAAGAGTTTGGCGATGCAGCTCCATCAGTGTGTATACAAAGCCAATTCCATTTTCTTAATTAAGATTAATATACAGGAGAAAGAGATTACTGTCAAATTACAAAAGAAACTTGTAAACATTTACATAAGACTGGGTTTATAAGGTGTGTCCTTAAAATTATAAAAAAAAACAACAACAAAAAAAACACCTTATTAAGGTATCATACATCGTAAGCCTACATTGCTGCATGTTAATTTCACAAACAGGCGAGCTACGATTAAAACAAAAAAACCTATTTGAAATATACAACATAGTATATTGTCTAAAACACATGCAGTGATGTTATTAAAAGGCTTTAGAGTCCTAAACCCTTAGATACCATTATTATATATTGTTGAATATTTTCTATTTATTCTTACTTTTATTGTTGGGGTTCATATGTAAAATTACGTACGTTGTTTAAGACGTACTTACATTTAAGACAACTGAACATAGCTTTGTCATCTCAAAATTACTGAGTAAAAAGGGAAAAAAATAAAAAATAAAAAAATAAATATATCATCCTATGTCTAAATAATTCTCTCCGTCAGTCTCCCAATTATACAGCCATTCTCCTATTAGGTTTGCTTCCAATATCAAAATAGAATCTTTGAAAGGATAAATTATATACTTCTGAAGTATTAACTCCAATGATTTTATATAGCATTCTCATTTCCTGAGAAAAGTTTTAATTTTATTTTTATCTCGCAAATTCCACCTCCACCTGTTCATTAATAACTGATATCATACCATATTTTTAAGTTGCGAGAATCTGGGTTCTTTAGAGGATTTCCAATTTTTAAAAATCAGCTTCCTAGCTAGAAGAATGACTGTATTAAAAAAAAGATACCTTCATTAAAGAGTAATAGTACTGAATTAAATTTACTACCCAGCCAGTCCAAATTGTCCTGTTCCAATAATTTAACATAATGTTTAAGTTGGAAATAAGAGAACAATAGCTGGTTGGGAATACCAAATTCGGCCTTACACATCTCAAATGTTTTCATTCTCCGCCTTTCTATATCTATAATCTGGTAGATAAAATAAATCCCATGCTGATTCCATTTATTAAACCTTAAAGCATCTTTATCATCAATGAGCTCAGGGTTCTTTCCATACTTTCTTTGAAGGCTCCTATAAATAACCAAGCGTGCAGTTCAAAAATTATCCTTATATAATAAATGTTGCAAAAGTTTGTGGGATCTCTTTAAATGATGCATGAGGAAGAAATGTTAAAGAGACACTGAACCCAAATTTTTTCTTTTGTGATTGATAGAGCATGCAATTTTAAGCAACTTTCTAATTTACTCCTATTAGCAAATGTTCGTCATTCTCTTGGTATCTTTATTTGAAAAGAAAGAATGTAAGTTTAGATGCCGGACAATTTTGGTGAACAACCTGGGTTGTTCTTGCTGATTGGTGGATACATTCATCCACCAATAAACAAGTGCTGTCCAGGGTGCTGGACTTTCTTTTTCAAATAAAGATAGCATGAGACAGAAGAAAATTTGATAAAAGGAGTAAATTAGAAAGTTGCTTAAAATTGCATGCTCTGTCTGAATCACGAAAGAAAAAAATGGGGGTTCAGTATTCCTTTAAGGGTTTAATTATATATTTTTCTAAGTTTGAGTCAGCCAATCATACACATATTTAATTAATATAGCATAATTATATTTTTCAATAGTAGGGAGTTGTAATCCACCATTCAAATTAGGGAGATATAATTTTATTCGCTTTATCCTAGCTTTTTTCCCTTTCCATATAAAACGTCTCCAAATATAAATTATTTTATCTAATCTTTCCTCTTTGTAACAAAAGGCACATATAACAACTTTGGAAAGGATACCATTTTAATAATAATAATCCTACCACATAATGATAGAGGTAAATATTTCCATATTGTTAGTTTTCACATATTTTATTAATAATGGGTTGAAATTTTAATTGATATCATTCCTGAGGATTGTTTGATATATTAATACCCAAGTATGTAAAATATTATTATACTTATTTAAAGAGGAATACTAGAGGAGGTAGATGTGGATTTTTAAATAACCATAATATTTCAGAGTTCTCTAAATTAACTTTTAAATCTTGAAATAGTCTTAAATAAAGTTAGCTCATCCAAAATTATTGGCGTATTAACCCTAGTTTGCGACAAATTGCATGTCATCTCCATAGGCAACCTCCTACAAATTAGTTTGCCCAATCATAAGCCCTTCATATATTTGTCTTAAATTAAAGAGGCTGTAATGTTAATTTAAAAATTAATGGATATATTGGGCAGCCTGGTCTTGTTCCTCTTTCTAATTTAAATGTTTTCTATATTTGACCAATAATAATTAAGTTTGCACTTGGCATAGAGTACATAATATTAAATAAATTCATAAAGTTTTCAGAAAAGCCAAACTCAGAGATGTCAGGAGATGGTCCCATTCCACCCTATCAAAGGCCTTTTCAGTATCCGAGGCTAATATAAAGGCCTCCGATAAAGGGTGTTTTTTCTCATTTATCTGTTGATGATAATATTGTATTGCATGCATTATTTTCCCAACATTCCAAACTGATGATCTATTTTACATAAAACCTGTTTGGACTTTATTAATACAGATGTAGCTTCATTTAATTTTTTTAAAATAATTTTTGTAAATAATTTATATTCCGTGTTCAATAATGAAATCGGGTGATATGAAATTGGTAATGTTAAATCTTTACCTTCCTTTAATATTAAAGTAATATAAGCCTCAGAAAATCCATTTTCATGTGTTAATAATCCAGTATAATATTGACTATATAGATCTGCAAGATATGGGGAACTTTTTATTCTAACATTTTATAAAATTCAGCTGTCAGATTGTCAGGACCAGAGAGGCTTTCCCTCCCTCCAATGATCCAATTGCAATTTTAACATATTTATTACATATTTCTTTGATATAGGTTCATTTATTTTTTTCCAATGCTTCCTGTTATTGTAGGCAACTTATTTTTTTCCCAAAATTTATTTTTCTTTTATGTGTTTATTCCATCTGACAAATAAATATGCTTAAAATAATCCTGGAAAGCAATTATAATTTGTTTTGTGTTTGGTTATGTTTGATTCTTGTACTTTAAATTCACAATAATTGTTGATGATTTCTGCCTTCTAAGTAAAGAATTGTGTTTACTAAAGCTTAGTGCATTTGCTTTAATTTCTCCTCCAATGGCCCCTTTAGCTGTATTCCAGAATAGTTTAATTTATGGGATGTGCTGCACTGTGTTGAGGAAAACTTACACAGTGCAGCCAGAGCACAACACTGTTTGAAGAGAACAGACTGATGTGGAGCAGTGCTGCAAAGTGAAAGCGCTAAGAGTTTCTGCATGTCTCCCGTTCTTTCTGCAGACATGCTGCATTTTCTGCAATGACATCTCAGATCACAGCATGTTCTGCCTTGGGGATATGTTGATTATTATTCCTTTCATATTTTTTCCCATTTCACTTTAACAAAAGCCTGGAACTCGAAATTATTACTTAAGTATGTTGGGAATCTTCAGTTCAATCTGGAATTATATTGTTTTAGTTCTGCTGTCAAATTTTCTAATTTATTATGAGCCAGATCTATTTTAGGAACAAATATGTCAGAAAGCTGGTTAATTATATATTGTGCTTCTGTGGATATTGTACTTTCATTAGTATTCTCAACTAAGTCAATTATATTTTTAAGCCTCTCATTACTACCTCTTTGTTTAGTAGCCACTCTTTGTTTAGGCGTAACAACCTTTATATATTTGTCCATAGAGACCAGTGATTTATCTTTCAAACCTATATGACTTCCTTCCCAAAGATTGTTATCAGCAATCATACTCCTGTCATGCTCAGCCAGCCTGTAAATGCTGGGATCGTGATTGGGGATTGCTGGGCAATTACTGAATGTCTCTGTATAGAGGCATTCAGTAACAACAGTAGCTGGCTGTGTGGCGCTTATAATGGCTGTGATAACCATTCAGTACACGCTGGGATCAACTGTCACTGGGCTATTACTGAGTGCCCCTAAACTGGGACATCTAGTAATAACCACAGGTAGTGATTATGACTATCAGCACTAGCTGACAGAGAGAAAAGTTCATCTGTACATTTTTTTTAAAGTAAATTTAAAAAATAGATAAATGTGCTAAAAAAAAATGAACCCCTTACAGTAAATATCTGCAACCCTAAAGGATTATTATTATTTTTTTTTTTGGGGGGGGGGCGGTAGCCAAATTCACCGTTGCCTGTGTTGGCTGTTCTTGCCCCCAGGCCATAACCCCATAGTTCAATCACACTCCTTAAAATCCATATTATATTTACCTGCAGCATTGCACAACACCCCCCTCCCTCCCATGCTCTTCTCATGTCTAACATCCCTCCTGTTCATGTCCATTCCCCCCTCCCCCGTTTCATGTCCATTCCCACCATTTCATATCCATTTTCCCCCCTTTTCACTTACCTGGTCAGGAGCTTTGCTCTTCCATCCTGCGCGCTGCCTGCCGTAGAACGCTGGTAGGAAGTGACGTTATGTGAAAGATCACTTCCTCTCAGCGCTTGGCTGCAACAGGAGCAGACATGGAACGTTTTCCTGGCGCTCAAAAAAAAAAAAGCGTCTTACTGCCCGCATGCGTCTGGGCTTCAGTATCTAATTCCTGGACTGTGTTTAACACACATGTGCGAGATTTTTAACGATTTCTTTACCACACCCTGACCCAGCTACACTGGGGCACTTGGGAATCACGCAACTTTTTTTCTTTGATTGGAATGCAAAGGGTGGACTTCTGGGCTTAGTGACATGGCCCCTTCTGCTTGGTTTTACCATAGCCATGGCATTCCTTAAGTTACATAAAAGATACATGGAATTTCCCGTAATTGTCGCTTTCTGAGCCGAAACATGTCAGCAGTAGGGTTGCCAGCTGTGCGCTATAAAAATACCGGACAACCTATAGATAACTGGACACGGGTTGTAGCTGGGTTCACACAATGTCCCCACAAAAGCTCAACCTTAGGCCCCACCCTTGATCCCACCACATATATTTTTCACAACTAAGCAGTCATTTTATCCCCTTGGTTGCCAGTAACACATGTACGTAGTAGTGATGTGACCCCTTTGGCTACCAGAAGTAAACACCCAGCAATGATTGAACAAACCCCTGTTTGCCTAAAACACATATAATAGAAAATGCACAGTGTAACTTCATTTTGAGCCATATTTCTTTTTTTTTTTTTTTTTGAAAATCAGCTTTATTTCTATAAAGATCGGTTTACAAGCATTGGAGGCGCAGCTCCTCTTCAATATACAAAGGCTGATTCATTTTTTTTAAACATAAAACAATTCTTACTCATACCACATGTCGAATTATAAATGTCCATAAGATGATCCTGTGTATGTGGTGGGTTATCCATATGATTTATAAAGATTAAATATTCTATAATAATAACAACAACCTTAATAACAGTGGATAAACATACAATCGTTAGATGCAGATTATTAGTAAACATTTGTTTGTTTGTTTGTCTGTTGGAGTGATGGTACCATGCTATTCCATGCCAATTAAATAGTTATACCTAAAGAAATATATTCTTCTCTTTTCTTTGTCGTGGAAATGTAGTGTTCCCATAATGAGGTTATTTCTGCAAAGATGTGCATGGTGTTATGTTTTAAGTAGTGGTTTTCTTCCAACGATATTAATTCCGACGTTTTTAATATCCACATGTGTTTATGAGGGATGTCTTTACTTTTCCAATTTTTTGCTATTAGGAATTTAACACTATTCGTCATTATGGTGAATAATTTTAGAAATGGTTTGTATTTTATGGGGGTGGTTTATTCAAAAGCCATATTAGGGGATCTAACGGTAACTGAAAGCCTAAAAATTTTTCAATTTCTGCAATAATCTGTCTCCAAAATGTCGGTAGTGTCAAGCAGCACCACCACATATGTGCCATATCGCTACCTATATGCCCACATCTCCAGCATTTATTACTTGATTTGTGGAAAAGCTTATAAAGTCTGCGGGGTGTGTAATACCATCTATTTAGTATTTTGAGGTTTAATTCGACTATACTTGAAGAGCTTGAAGTCTTCATGGTGCATAGGAATATCTGTGAGCAAGTCTGAGGAAGAATTATCTTGCCTAGGTCTCTTTCCCAGGCTTCCATATATCCCAGTACCTGTCCAGGCTGTATGTGAGTCAGTAGTTTATATATTTTTGAGATAGTGTGTCTCGGAGTTGGGTTTTGAGTAAACAAAAGTTTGAAATTAGTGAGGGATCTAATCGTGTTCCGGGAGTGAGGGTGTTGGGTAAGGAAGTGATGAGTTCTGTAATAAGTATACCAGTTTGCAAAGCAAATAAATCCCTGAGACACTGAGGTCTCTCGTTTTATCACCTGTTCATTATCTATGAGAGAATGTATAGGTATTTCTGTTAGTTTCTCGTTAATTGAAGTTCGCGTTGTAGTTAGGTCTATACTAAATTCTCCATTGGCCGTTAATGAAGTAAGAGGAGACGGCTTAGAGGAGATGTGAGGGTAATGCATTAGTGCTTCTTGCCATATTTTAAAAGTTTCAAGTAGAATTGGGTTCGTAGTGACCGTAGTGGTCCTAATATTGTTAAATGACCAGCATAACTCGCTAATACTGTGGGTGTGAAGACTGTCTAGTTCTATAGTTACCCATCGCTTATTATGTGAATTTGTGTATAAATCTAAAATTATTTGCAGAAATATAGTGGTCCTATATGCCTGTAAATCAGGCATTCCTAGTCCGCCCTGTCCTTTATGTTTCATCATGACTTTTTTTATTAATCCTTGGGTGTTTTCTGTTCCAGGTAAATTTACTAAAGGCATTCTGTAAAGATGAAATATAGGTTCTAGGGATAGGGAGCGTTTGTTGGAGGTACAAGATGCGTGGGAACAAATTCATTTTAATTAAGTTAACCCGTCCTAACCATGAGAAGTCTTTGTTCCTCCATCTGGATAAATAATTTATTATTCTCTCTCTCAATGGTACAAAATTGGAATCAAATATTAAGCTTAACTTGGGGGTCGGGTTAATGCCTAGATATTTAAGGGAGTAGGAGCACCATTTGAAGGGATTTATTTTTCTGACTATATTTAATGATTCGGTGGGTAGAGTAATATTTAAGATCTCAGATTTGGGTAAATTTATTAAAATATTTGAAAAGGTATGGAAAGTCTGAAGTTCTTCAATTAAGGCAGGGATTGCTCTTTTCGGGGTCAGTCATTGTAAGGAGAATGTCGTCAGCGTATAGGGAAATTAAGTATTTATGTTCTTTAATTGTGATGCCGTCGATATTGGTGTTGTTACGAATTTTGGTGGCTATAGTTTCGATCATGCAGGCAAATAATAATGGGGAAAGAGGGCAGCCCTGTCTTGTCCCGTTTGTGATAGTGAAGGGGTCCGACAATATTCCATTTAAACATATTCTAGCGCTTGGTTGTGTATACAAGGCAAATATCCGGTGTAGCATCTTATCGCCGAAACCTAGATGTTGTAAGGTAAGATTTAGGTAATCCCAGGCGACACGGTCAAAAGCCTTGTCAGCGTCTGTGGATAGTATGACCAAAGGGGTATTGTTTTCTTGTGCATGATGAATAAGATTTAAAGCCCTGACCATGCCGTCCTTTGCCTCTCTCCCGAGGATAAATCCCACCTGATCTGAACTAATCAGATCCGTAATAAATGTATTTATTCTTGTCGCGAGGATTCTGGCATAAATTTTTAAGTCTGTATTTATTAAAGATATGGGTCTATAATTGGCCGTATTGTCTGTTGCTTTCCCCGGTTTTGGAATCATTATGATATGTGTCTCCAGGGCCGTTTGAGAGAAAGAGTGCGTGTCTGTGATGGAGGTATAATATGATAAAAGTTGGGGGGCTAACAATTCTTTGAATTTGGTTTAATAGGCATATGAAAAGCCGTCCGGTCCAGGTGACCTACCCATTGGTAGATCCTTGATATAATCAAGTATTTCTTCAATAGATATTGGCTCCTCTAACTGCGTTTTTTGGTCTAGTGTGAGTTTTGGTAAATGTAACTGTGAGAGATAGGTTTCTATATCGGTTTGGTGCTGTATCATGTTTTGTGGGGTATTGGAAGTTAGGTTGTAAAGGTCCCTAAAGTACTCTTTGAAAGTTGCAGCTATAGATTGGGAAGAGTGGTGGGACGGTCCTTGTTTATCTTTAATCTGCAGAATATATCTAGCCCTCGATTTTTTCTTGACAAGTCTAGCTAAAGCCCTACCAGGTTTGTTGTAGGTGTCATATGCATGTCGTTTGAGAAGGAATTGTTGTTTGTGAAGTTCCCTATTTAGAAGTGTAGCCAGTTCCCTCTTCTTATTAGTTAGGAGTTCCAGAGTTTGTAAGGCAGATGGGTCCTTTTTATGTTGTGTCTCTATGTCTTCTATAGATTTTATCAAAAGATTTATAGACTCTCTCTTAATGTTATTTAATCGTGCCTTCTGGGAAATCAATAGCCCTCTTATAACTGTCTTAGGTGCCTCCCATAAGTTCTCTCAGGAGATGTCATGTTTGGAGTTGAAATGAAAATATTCTGTAATGTTTTCAGCAGTTTTAGTTTGTATTTCTAGATCATTAAGCATGTAGTCGTCCATTTTCCAAATGTAATTTCTCATTTGAGCCATATTTCTAAAGCATAAAGGCCTAGAAGGCCCTTTACATTTAGCTGACAGGGGACTTTAAGTGTCCAGTATTTTAGTACAGATTGTACTGGACAGCCTGCTAAAATACCGGACACCCTATTTGTATGGTTCAGGTCAACTATAATTAATATAAAATTGATACAGACATAAAGGCTTCTAAATGTGGGGACTCTCCTATTAAATAATGACAGACCTAGCACCTGTAGTTTCTAAGCTACACTGCACAATTACATATGCTAATTAGTATAGCTGGTAACCCAGAGGTAATCACATGACATGATCCTGAGGCTCAGCCATAGCTCTGTAGCTATTACCAGACCAAAGCAGTTCATTTCATTTTAATAATCTATTTCCAACATATAAGCACTGGAAACTCAGGATTTATAATGGGAGTTTTGTTAGAACTTAAAGGGACAGTAAACACCTTGTAATTACAAGACATTTGTTACCATCCTACAGAATAACATATCAGCCAAGTGTAAACATTTGTTTATCAAAATAAAATCCTGTTTACTGCAATTGGTTTTCAATAGAAAAACTTCACCCAATACTCACCTTATTTGGAGGAGCCAAATAAGTTTTAGTCGGCAGACAACAAAGCTAATCATTGCCATTAAGTTAGCATAAAATGAATTGTTTTGCAGTTGTTATCTATTAAAGCCAATTAGGAAAATATTTGTTGCAGAGTTAGCTCTGAAAAGTCAGCACGATGCAGTTCCAACTCAATGTACAATTTTCAGAGCTAATTTCATGAAAAGGGGCAAAATAAATAATGAGTATATTCCAAAGTTGTTTTATTATGCTTAATTAACTACACTAATAACAGGCTAAACTGACAGTCATGGTATAATGTGATGCCTGGTTGTCATGGTAACATTCTTAGGGGAGTGGTTTATGTGATGCAGCAGTTATGTCACAAAACCAACTGACAACACAAAGCAACCACCCTCATAACTGCTGCTCACTTTACTAGAGTTGCCAGTCTGATCCTGCTGAGCTTCAGTTTTGACTGGGCTAGACTTTACAACTACAACTCTGTATATATGCTGGTGAGAAGAAAAGTGACTACCTCCAACACAATGCAAATGGCATCCAGTGGGAGCTGCAGGTATGAACACCAATTACTACAGGTAGTGTTACCATGATCACCCCAACTCAGTAACTGAATAATACTAAATCACATTTATGTACATTGTAAAATAATACAGATAAATGACAGAAGTAATAACTTAAACTTTGTAGCTTCCTATGGGCACCAGTACTCAACATAGCATACAAACCTTACATAATAATGATCAATATTATCTTCACACCTTTATTTAAAAATAAATATAATTTATTAAATATAATAAATATAATATTTACAAATATATTTTTTTAAACATATTATAGCATTATAACTATTATAGCCAAAACTGTAGGACACACCAATGCCTTTCTGTGCTTCCTCTACATATCTTTATAAGACTTGCAGCTGGCAGTAAAGGCTTTAAACCAGCTTTAAGGATGGTAAGAATTACTGCATCATTAGTCTGCAAATGCTCTAAAGCAAGGACTTCTAGTAAAGGCCTAGAATATAAACCCCACGGTATGGGTCTGAAATTTATATGCTGCACACTCTCTGGTACTGGGACCCTCACTAAACACTGTACTGTCTGATGCAACTGTTTTTTTCTGCTTGACCCGGATGAAGAAAAGGCAACTGGTAATCTGAAATCATTTCAGATCAGACTGATGCGCATCTGACCAGCAGTATACGCGCAGATGTCCTCACGCTGCAAACTCACTGGTGCTGGGACCCTCATTAAACAATGTACTGTAAGGTGCAGCATCTGATGCTGCTGTTTGTTCTGCTTGACACCGATGAAGAAAAGACTTCTGGCAATCTGAAATAAATTCAGATCAAACTGATGCGCATCTGGCCAGCAGTATTCGCGCTGATGGCAGATGTCCTCATGATACAAACTCACTGGTGCTGGGACCCTCATTAAACACTGTACTGTAATGTGCAGCATCTGATGCAGCTGTTTGTTCTGCTTGACCCGGATGAATAAAAGACAACTAGCAATTTGAAATAAATTCAGATCAGACTGATGCGCATCTGGCCAGCAGTATACGCGCTTATGGCAGATGTCCTTCAAGGATTTTTATATTACTAAACTGTAAGTATCTAAGGTAAGATTTTCTGAGATTAACAAGTTTGTTAGCTCTTTGAGCAAGACATCCCATTACCACATTAGATTGTAAATACAGATCCTGCTCCAAGAGCCTACAGACATGTACAGTGAGGTCAGATAATTTCTCACATTTCTGACACGCTTTTTCTTTACTTTCCCATTTCATTGAAATCTTTAGCTTTAATTTGGTTCTGTATTTTTAAAGCTTTCTGTACTTTTCAAGGCTTATTGATATACAATATACAAAGCATCTCTGTGACACTAGAACTTGAGTCATAACACCAACAATAAAGCATAATTACACTTACACTGCTATAACTTTAATAAACTGATATTAAATCAAATGGAATGGCTTAAATCCATTCTTACTACACATATCTGTCTAATGTAATAATGTTAAGGATCTTGGTGAAGAGAATACAATGATATGATTAATATGTTTGCACTTATATCCTCAATGCAATGCCTTGACGTAGGGACACCAATAAGCATCTTGCAGCTGGTTTACAATTTTATCTGAGAACTGCAGCAACCTGGAACAAGGACTACTATATCTGTGAAACTAAACTTGAATGTCTACAGTCACTGTGGGACAAGTACTACTGTTGGTTTTTTGAAGCAGAGAGTCCTAGTGAAGCACACGATTTGATAGGTCATGGGATTGTCCTGTATTTTATACCTCAGATTAGAAATTTAAAAAAAAACTGCATTATAAGGTACAGTGTGTCATGCACCTATGTTCTTGCATTGGATGAAAAATACTTACAAGATGTGCATAGACTGATTCATATCTGGCAAGCAGTATAACGAAGACTGGAATACTCTATGGCAGTGGCAGGAAGATTGAAGATTTCAGAGGGACTAGTGTTATGTCACATGCTGAGTGCAGTCTTACATCAGGGATTTCTTTTATTTCTCTACACTGTAAGTATCCAGAGGTAAGTTCTCCTTAAATACAAGAATGTAAGCTCTTTGAGCAAAGCACTGAAACACTAGATTGTAAGCTCCTTGGAACAGGGTCTGCACTTACACCCATGGAAATCCTTTAGAGCAGGGACTCTCATTGTACCAAATAAATGTATTGTTGTTAATAGAGTGAGATAAATCCTCCATTTAATTAGTTCAGCAAGGAATACATATACAGTGCATAGAATATACAAATTATCCCACAGACTATAACTAATTCAAAATGCATTTTAATATGGCACCCCTTTTGCTTCAGTCAGTTTAAATCAGTAGTATAGCAAACTGTGAAATAAATGAGGCTTAAATAACACAGTATCAACCATAGGCAGCCTGTTTCACTACTTTGGGAGTCTTTCTCACTCAAGTCATTATGGTTGATGCTGATGTCCTCGAGCATTCCACCCTTTGCTACAGGGCTGCCCATTATATTGAAATGGAATTTGAATTGTAAGTGTTGCAATTTTGCACAGATAAGTACATTTATTTTTTGCTAGGATTAATACAATGGAGGAATGAGCCCCAAATGGGCCAAACAGGCTGTCTATGGTTGGAGCTGCTGTTCTGCTCAAGCATTAATGTCACGCTTTGTAAGTGTGGTTACGGAAATTAATGTAATCTTCAGCAAAACTGGCATATAGCCGTAAACCTAAAATCAATGCTTGAGTCCAATAACATATGTATATGTATGTACAGTTGCAAGAAAAAGTATGTGAACCCTTTGGAATTTTATGGATTTCTGCACAAATTGGTCATAAAATGTGATCTGATCATCATCTAAGTCACAACAATAGACAATCACAGTCTGCTTAAACTAATAACACACAAAGAATGAAATGTTGCAATGTTTTTATTGAACACACCATGTAAACATTCACAGTGCAGGTGGAAAAAGTATGTGAACCCTTGGATTTAATAACTGGTTGAACCTCCTTTGGCAGCGATAACTTCAACCAAACGTTTCCTGTAGTTGCAGATCAGACGTGCACAACGGTCAGGAGTAATTCTTGACCATTCCTCTTTACAGAACTGTTTCAGTTCAGCAATATTCTTGGGATGTCTGGTGTGAATCGCTGTCTTGAGGTCATGCCACAGCATCTCAATCGGGTTGAGGTCAGGACTCTGACTGGGCCACTTCAGAAGGCGTATTTTCTTCTGTTTAAGCCATTCTGTTGTTGATTTACTTCTATGCTTTGGGTCATTGTCCTGTTGCAACACCCATCTTCTGTTGAGCTTCAGCTGTTAGACAGATGGCCTTAAGTTCTCCTGCAAAATGTCTTGATAAATTTGGGAATTAATTTTTGATTCGATGATAGCAGTCCGTCCAGGCCCTGACGCAGCAAAGCAGCCCCAAACCATGATGCCCCCACCACCATACTTCACAGTTGGGATGAGGTTTTGATGTTGGTGTACTGTGCCTCTTTTTCGCCACACATAGTGTTGTGTGTTTCTTCCAAACAACTCAACTTTGGTTTCATCTGTCCACAGAATATTTTGCCAGTACTGCTGTGAAACATCCAGGTGCTCTTGTGCAAACTGTAAACGTGCAACAATGTTTTGTTTGGACAGCAGTGGCTTCCTCTGTGGTATCATCCCATGAAATCCATTCTTGTTTAGTGTTTTACGTATTGTAGATTCGCTAACAGGGATGTTAGCATTTGCCAGTGACTTTTGTAAGTCTTTAGCTGACACTCTAGGATTCTTCTTCACCTCATTGAGTAGTCTGCGCTGTGATCTTGCAGTCATCTTTACAGGACGGCCACTTCTAGGGAGAGTAGCAGCAGCGCTGAACTTTCTCCATTTATAGATAATTTGTCTTACCGTGGACTGATGAACAGCAAGGCTTTTGGAGATACTTTTATAACCCTTTCCAGCTTTATGCAAGTCAACAATTCTTAATCGTAGGTGTTCTGAGAGCTCTTTTGTGCGAGGCATCATTCACATCAGGCAATGCTTCTTGTGAAAAGCAAACCCAGAACTGGTGTGTGTTTTTTATAGGGCAGGGCAGCTGTAACCAACACCTCCAATCTCATCTCATTGATTGGACTCCAGTTGGCTGACATCTCACTCCAATTAGCTCTTGGAGATGTCATTAGTCTAGGGGTTCACATACTTTTTCCACCTGCACTGTGAATGTTTACATGGTGTGTTCAATAAAAACATGGAAACATTTCATTCTTTGTGTGTTATTAGTTTAAGCAGACTGTGATTGTCTATTGTTGTGACTTAGATGATGATCAGATCACATTTTATGACCAATTTGTGCAGAAATCCATATAATTCCAAAGGGTTCACATACTTTTTCTTGCAACTGTATATGTGTGTATATATGTATTTATATTTGTATATACGTATTTACAGAATATAAACACTTAAATACATATGCATACATATATAGACATATATATATAAGTGCATTGGAGCCCTTTGCAGTTAAGTAGATGAAAAACATATTTATGCAATCTTCATAAGTGTTTAACTATGTATTTACTATATAAATTTCACATTCCAATGTTTTTGCACAATGGGGAATATGTTCTATGTATTTTTAAATAGATAATCCTATATATCTGTATATATCTAGACCTATATATAATCAGGTTTATATATATATATATATATATATATATATATATATATATATATATGTATGTATGTATAAATATATATTTGTGCAAATATCCATCATATACACATTTAAATATCTCTTTAAGAATACATAGAACATATTCTGCTATCCGCAGAACATTAGATTATGAAAGGTGCAATATTATCTTCTTATGTTATGCTTTTAAATAACCGCCATCGTGTTTATGTGGCTTGTGGGTGCTAGGTATTTTTCAGCGACATTGAAGTCTATGGGGGGAATGCGATTTTGTATTCGCAACTTCTCAAAGTCTATTTTTTACTGTGACGTTATGATCATGAGAGAGCAAACTTTTTACTTTCAACTCGTAATATGAGCCTGAAACTCTGAGAGCAAAAAATAATTAAGCAGTCATTTTATCCCCTTGGTTGCCAGTAACACATGTACAGAGCAGTGATGTAACCCCCTTGGATGCTAGAGGTATCCAACCCAGCAATGATTGACCACCCTCATGGTTGCCTGTAACACATATAATAGAAAATGCACAGTGTAACTTCTTTTTGAGCCATATTTCTAATACATAAAGGCCTAGAAGGTCCTTTACATTTAGCTGACAGGGGTCTTTAAAAATACTGGACATTTATGTGTCCAGTATTTTTTTTACAGATTTTACTGGACAGCCTGTTAAAATACTGGACTGTCCGATTGAATACTGGACACTTGGCAACCCTAGTCAGCAGTCAGTCCCTAGAGTGGAGTTCACACCACTCACATCGCCACTTGAATTCTACGTTTTGTATCCCTTCTTGGGAAGAAAGTTTTTACTCTGCAATAAAATTTCTACAAATGATTACTGAATGTGAGTGCACCTCATTTTGTACTTTGATGATTCAGATAAAGCTTGCTACTTTAAAACCCCTCCTATTTACTTTTATTATCAAAATGTGCACAATCTTTTTATAGACACACTTTCTGAGTTGCTAGCTCCTATTGAGCTTGTGCAAGAATTCACAGTATATATGTTTATGCATTTTGTGATTGGCTGAAGGCTGTCACATGATACAGATGGAAGGGAAAACTAAAGTGTTATTGAAATTTGTCAGAAAAAAAGTCTACTACTCATTTGAAATTCAGACTAAGAGACTTATTCTAAAAACTTTTCTGGGTCAGATGTGAAAAACAAAACAAAACACTTGCAGGGGCTGTCATCTGGGAATTCTGTAAAAAAAAAGAAAAAAAAAGGGGGCTGTCCCTGTGAGTTGCGAGATGTCTCCCATAGTAAGAAATGAAGCTTGATCGAAAAGGAAACTTTCTGGGGAGAGCAAAGTTAGCAGGGAGTGCACTTTAAAAATTAAAGGAACAGTGTAGTCAAAAATAAACTTTCATGATTCAGATAGGGCATATAATTTTAAACAACTTTACAATTTACTTTTATCATCAATTTTGTTTTCTTCTCTTGGTATTCTTAAAGGGCCACTGTAAGTAAATATTTTCTATGCCTGTTACTAACTACCCCAAATATGCTTTTTATCAATAGCATTTCATTAACATATCTCTACCGTATATCAGAAATCTTGTCTGCAAATTTAATTGTTTTCCAAACCCACTCCGTGGGTATCGTTTGCTCTGTACCAATCCGTTTACAATACCTAGGTTTCAAAATGGCGCTTTAAACACAAAGTTATTGGTTTAAGTATTTTGAACACTCAGTGCTGAAAATAGTGGGCAGGATAACGTGACATCATCAGCGAATAAAAGATATAACTTTTAGAACGTTATGAAACTTCGTTTTGGAGAAAATATAGGTCAGTAGGTTTTAATTAATGTTTATTAACTTTAATATGTTAGTTGTTTAGCTTAAAAATTATAACAGAAAGTAATCCTTTAATTGAAAGATAAACCTAGGTAGGATCATATGCTTATTTCTAAGCCCTAAAGGGCGTTTCTTTTCTGAATGCATTTTGACATTTTTTTCACAACTAGAGGATGTTAGTTCATGTGTGCCATATAGAGAACATTGTGCTTGTGCCCATGGAGTTACCTAGGAGTCAGCACTAATTGGCTAAAATGCAAGTCTGTCAAAAGAACTGAAATAAGAGGGGCAGTGTGCAGAGGCTTAGATACAAGGTAATCACAGAGGTAAAAAGTATATTAATATAACTGTGTTGGTTATGCAAAACTGGGGAATGGGTAATAAAGGGATTATCTGGACTATTTGAGATACAGCGTCAGGAACATTTCTTACTGATGACCTGAAACACTTCCTATTGTTTAAAAGGACACTAAACCCTAATTTTTTGTTTCATGATTCAGATAGAGCATGCAATTTTAAGTAACTTTCTAATTTACTTCTATTATAAATTTGTATTCATTCTCTAGCTATCTTTATTTGAAAAGGAAGGCATCTAAGCTAAGGAGCCAGACAATTTTTGGTTCAGAACATGAATCGCTTCCAGATGCTTTCATGTTATTGCAGTAATGCCTTGATATTGAGGCATCCTGCAATAACCTTTTTTAGGCAACCGATGCAGAGAGAGCCTCTCTGTGGCCCTCTCTGCATCAGCCAGCAATGGTGCCGAGTGTTGGTTGGTGGGAGCAAAAGCAGGGAAGCGGGTGGGCAGCCCATCGTTGGTGGATATCCAAATCATGTCTCCTCTGTTTCCTTTAGCGCGCATTCGTGCAAGCTACATTCAGTGAAAGAAAATTGAAAAATGGTCTGGTCACTAAGGGGTTAAGGTGTAAATTTAACATTTTCACCTTTACTGTACAAAAACGTCTTTATCCCCTCATGGCGATTTTTCTGTTTAAAGGGACAGTCAACTAAAAATGTTTTATTGTTTTAAAAGATAGATAATCCCTTTATTACCCGTTCCCCAGTTTTGTACAGAAAACATGGTTACATTAATAACCTTTTTACCTCTGTGATTACCTTGTTTCTAAGCATCTTCTATCTGCCCCCTGATCACAAGACTTTATCTATTGACTTGCATTTGCCAATTAGTGCGGTGTCAGCACAATGTTATCTATATAGCTCACATGAACTAGCTTCCCCTGATGGGAAAAGCAAATACAAAAGCATGTGATCATGGGGCTGCATTTAGGGACTTAAAAACAGACAGAAATGTAGAGGTTTAAAGTTAGAAAGTATTAATATAACCATGTTTTTGTGCAAAGCTGAGAAATGGGTAGTAAAGGCATTATCTTGCTTTTTAAACAATAACATTTTTTGTGTTTACTGTCACTTTAATCTTAAGACTTCTCCCGAGTACCATTTCCAGCCCATTCTTTTGAAACACCACGATCCGATATGATTTGCACTAGCTCTCCTTTAATTTGAGGGCTACTGTCTTATCTTATTCTTATATTTATTTAACGGATTAATGCATTTGAGAACACTGATGTCTTTAGTATCGTTTCAGTCTGACACACTCACAGTCACTATGTGTTTTGAAGGAAGGGGGTGTGACCGTTCTGTCAGGAAGGTGTTAAGAAATTTAGCACGCTAAGCACGCCCATCTCTCCGGCACGTGACCCAGAGGGGGCACAACAACAAGTGTTAACCAATCATAGAGAAGGTCTTGGCCACGTGCCAGCTCGCCGGGAATGGGGACTGCGTTGTTGATGTCTGCGCTCAGCCAATAAAAAGCAGACAATGCGGTATGTGGGCGTGGCCAAGGGTAAGGCAGAGGTAGGCGTGACCGGTGTGTGCTGTGGCAGTGTGGGCGGGACCCCGGTGTGCGCTTTCCGCTGGTCGGTGTTTTTATGCTCTGCCCCTCTCCGTTCCGGAATATGGCGGCGACAACCGGAGGAGTACGGAACAGAGGACAGGAACCGGTAACTGAGGGAAATGAGCTGGGGGTGTGACAGGGAGTGAGGACATGCACCGATACCCCTTATAAGAGCACATTCTCCATTTTAGGCATAGTATACCCCATATAAAACCGATTATTTCTTACGGATCTCAGTGTATGACCTACCCCATGTTACTCTACATGAAACAAATGACTTGCGCCTTGTACTTCACCCCCTCAGCTGTTAGGGACCCTGACCTCTGGAGTAAGGGTGTAGCTGTCTATTGGTTAGTCTTAGATCAGGCAAAAAAAAAAACCACTAAAATATTTGTAGTTTAGTGTATTGGTTTTCTAAACATGGCCAGTAGCTGTAAGTGGCCTATGCAACCACTCCCCCCCAAGAACCAGTGAACCAGCTACCCTAAAGCTCATAGCCTACTCCAGGATCGGGACACAGCGTATGCTGAGATGTGCACAGAAAAAGTAACAGTGAAAACACTCATCCATCTCATACAAATGCAGAAGATAGTATTACATGTAAAATTGACATGTTTGTTTATTTTAGTGGCTGTCATAGCCATTTTCAAGTTCATATGCTGTTTTAAATGCACAGCTTTTAATTGTAATTTTCACATTCACAACTTTCTGATGTTAAACTATTTGCAATTAGTCAGTCCCCCTCCTTGGGAATCAATAAAAAAATGTGTACTGTGTTTTTTTCTAAGGTGTCCGTGCCCTACTGTGAAACTGGAGCTGCAAAGGAACTGAACACACAGAGTGGGATGATCCATGACAGACAACAAAATAATCAGAATCCACCTCACCTAAAGTACTTGGTCCCACAGACTCAACCTGTCACCAGCCACAAGTCACCTGTGCAGTCATCTTGTGTCATTCCAGTCCCCAAACGCAGGTTAGAAAACACTTTCTGATATTTAAGTGATATGGTAGATTCTATTATTTGTTTATTTTTTTTTAAGACTCTCCTCTCACACAGTTCTCCTATAGTGTTTTGTAGATGAGATCTGATTGTTTTCCAAACAAAAAAGAATCTGCCTTATACAGTGAACTATTTGGTTGGTAATGTTGATATTTTATTGTGTTGGCAGCAAGTGAGCAGGTCATTTGGAATCTGGAGGACTCTGATTATTAGCTGTGATGGGTGCTTCATGAATAAAATGTTGACATTACAGATGGTGACATTATGTAGTCACTGATTGCCTTTAGATTTTTTTTCATGTACAACATAATGATAAAATATTTAGACAGGCATACAAGTGCAGAAAATACAAATGTTCTGTGAGCCAATGACAAGAGGCATATGTGTGACTGTGTAGCCACCAATTCACAACTACACAGATTACTGCAGGTCTGAGCAGAAACTGCTAATAAGTTGTGCGACTAGCATTGCTGATTGGATCCGCGGCGGTTTTCACTCAGGATTAACAGTGCTCTGCAGGTGCTGAGTGGTACTTCTACTCTGTATTTAACTAGTTAGAGCATATCATTTTTAGACTATTATGGTCCTTTAAACTTTCATGATTCAGAAAGAGTAGTGTGATTTTTAAACCCCTTTCCAATTTACTTCTATCTAATTTGTTTTGTTCTTTTTGTGTCCTTAGTTGAAAATCATACATAGGAAGGCTCAGGAGCTAGCTGCTGATTGATGGCTGCACATATATGCCTCTTGTATCTGGCTCACCTCATGTTCAGCTAGCTCCCAGTTGTGCATTGATGTTTCTTCAACAAAGTATACCAAGAGAATTAAGCAAAGTTGATAATATAAGTAAATTAGAAAGTTGTTTAAAATGAAATGCTCTATTGGAATCATGAAAAAAATAATTGGTTTTATGTCCCTTTTAAAGTGCATTCTCAATTTACCTAATAATAAAACCGTTTTTTTTTTTTCTTTGAATTTTGTTTAATAAAAAGTTAAAACTAAAGTTTGCATTACACATTTGAACTATGAAACCTGAACAAAAATGATATATAATTATCTAAATGTTAATTCAGATTCTTATTTACAAATATTCCTTTATGATTGCAGTGGTCTGGTATATTTTGGTTTTATAAAGGTGTTTTATGAAGATGTTCAAAATAAAACCTGCTTGAAAAGCCTGTAATTTGTCTGTTTTTCTTATAGTTTTTCTTGTGATTATCTAGGTTTTATGGTTTTCTAATTCAAGATGGGTTTTCTCCTTTAATTAGTGGATCTTAATATTGATTGGAATTGCTTTGGAATCAATATTAAAAGATAACCGCTAAAGCTGTAGCTATACATTGTTTTCATGTACAAATTCAAACTGAATAGAATGAAGCCCTTCAATTGCTAAGGATTCAGTAGAATTAAATGTGGGTAGTTAGAGATGTTTATAGTGAGTAATAATTGGATGAAGAAAAGGCTTTAGTAGAGAGAGGTCCATTTGCACCCAAAAGCAAGTCAGGCAGCCCTGTTGGTGGTGTTTGCCCGACAAATTAAATGGACAGTAAAATTAAACTTAAATGGATTGGATAGAGTACAACATTTTTATTTTTTTTATTTTTTTTTAAATGGTTTTTATTGAGGTTCAGTTCAAAGTTTACAAAGAATAAACATCAATATATATGAAACAATGCAGCAATAAATGGTTACATGACTGTCATCTGACACATATCAAGATAGAGAAGTGTATATAATACGTGAATTTATGACTTTTACCTTCTTTATATATGAAAATAATTGCCATACAAACTGTATACCAACTTCATGGTTTATGAGGTCACTCTTGGACCCCCAGACTATATACATACTATGTCGTTATAGCTGGTTAGCTGAAACAAAGAAAGACCACTCATGGGTCTCAACTGATGTAACCTCTTTTTGTTTTTTATATGTATAGAATAGATAACATTATATAACAATCACAATATCATATGAGATTATTCATAAGACCAACAATTTATATAACAACCTTTTATACTTATCAAGAAAGGGTTTCTAGGGGATATATTTTCCCATGCTTACCAAGTAAGCCGACGGTATTGGGGGGGAAAGTGGGTTTACTCAATGATATACACTTAGGAGTATAATTTAATATATATAGAATATTAAATGGTCCGTGAGTCTACCTTCATAAAACGTATTGGTCACACGCGGTTAGTGGAAACAGTACTCAAAGTGCTTATGAGAATAAAGTGAAACCTCATCTTAACTAAGGTTGAGTGGTGAAATCATGCTCTAAGGTGTCATAGTGTTCTATGTTTCTTTTTAGAGTTAACTAACTATAACTTATATGTACCCCTTTGATTATAACAACATACCATCTTAGATTAATTTGTTAGGTATATTATATTTAGTGTTAAAGCACTCTTATATGAAAGCACCACAAAAACAGTATGTCCATTCAGACTGGGTAAAATATAGCGATAATACTGCTAATATAGACCTGAGAACACTAAAATGCTATTATTTATCTAGATATGGGTGGGTTAGGAGACAATATGCCTCTATGTATCCAACATATCTCAAAATATAGCTATGTCAGTAGACATATATAGTAAAATAGCCAGGTCACCTCGGCCGCAGGTAACCCAGCCAAACATGTAAAAGATATTAATACTGTCTCAAATCTAACCCCATTATACTTAGATAGTGGCTCAAGCATTAGTATCAACCTAAAGCTGTAAAATTTTTCCCCTTAACCCTTTCGTGACAGGGTTAAAGTGCCTACATCGGAACAACTGTTCCGATGTAGACAAATTGAAACTACGCGATCGTGCATACGATCGCGAGATTTCAATTATTGGATCGCATCTGGGGGGCGTCCCTACAATCCTAGGAACGCCCTCCAGACCGCGATTAAATCCCTGAAGCACAGAAGGCTTCAGGACAGCCGTTAGTTATGACGTTCCATTCCGTCATAACGGCTTTAAAGCCCAGTCTAATTATGACGGAATGGAACGGCATAACGGCTTTAAAAGGTTAATTATAACCTAAAAGTGTCTAATGTGTATATATAGAAACATGTCTCTCATAGATTAAAAGTCTGGTACCAAGGGGGAGAACTGTGCAGCGCTATATATTTTAGATTTCACGTATTAAAAGAAAAATCCAAAGGTAGGAACTGAACCCTGGGCTAAAATAGACATTCTGTTAGGTAGAAATAAACAAAGTATACTATAGTTAGCATTTTGTCAACGTTATTTGCATACACTTGTGGTATAGAGGGTTAGACCTATGTAGGCCTGTAAAAAACCATGTCCCTGGATTAATATAAAACACATCTTAGTTTAGTTGTATAAGGAGCAAACCTATTATAATTACAGTTAACATTTTCTCAGTGTGACTTATATAATCTTGTTATGTAACTGCATATCACAAAAATAAGCGACTGAAAACAATGGATAACTCGTCGTTTCGAGTTAACTATTATCTATTAAACTAATGTCTCTAAACAAAGTCAAGGAACCTCTCATGCTTAGATCGGTTAGCCTACTCCACATCTTTGTTTGTGGCACTGTGATAGTTTATCTTCAATTCTACGGAAGACCTCTTGCTGTAGTTCAGCTGCCCATGGATATATCCCTAAAACAATATACAACCATATGCTTGAAGTCTTCACAATTCGCAAGTCATAATCTGTCATTACCCAGCTTCTATAAACATCTGGGCTCCTCAGTAACTGCAATGATGAGTCTTTCCGGGAAGGTTTACTCTGCCTTTTCAGATCCGTTATGAAGGCCGGTTCTGCTGTCGTTAATATGGGCAAAACAACTGATACATTGGTATTGTCCGTAGCTATAGCCAATTTCCCTTTTGGCTCGTAACTAGAAGCAACCGGTAGTTTGGGGTTCTGACATGGAGGACAGAAGTGTCACAAGATCTTTTCTAAAATCTTCAAAACATGCAGATAACTGGACCTGTAAGCTATTGTCCCATTTCTCCATTGTCGGTAGTATAGCCGAAGCAGTGCCGCTGGGAACCGAATCCATTATGGTCTAGGTGGAGCGATGAATTGTTTTCAGGGTCGTAGAATCTCTGACTTAAAGCACAGCATATATGTCGAATAGCTAGGTAAAATGGCGTCGGTCAAAGTGTTGCATCCACTTCCATCTATGATTTCACTCTTCACGGTTCTTCTCACAGATTATCTCCTCCATACCCAATACCAACGAGTCTATAAACTTAAAACTCACTTTTAAAGACAAATTTAGGCAATATCTATAGCTTGGTATATTCCGTTTGATCACTTTTCACAGAGAGCGACGGACCTGCACGTCTGCTCTTGCTGCTGGCTCCATAGTTCCTAGAGTACAACATTTAAAACAACTTTCTAATTGAGTTAAACGGCCAGTAAACCTAGAAAATAATGTTATATAATTCTGCACATAGTGCAGAATTATATAACATTATATTAGTGCTAGCTTCATGCAACATAATACAGGTGAAATTTTTATTAAAAAAGAGGGTTTTTCAGACCCGCCCTCTGTGCTCTACTGAGCAGGTCTGTTTTTTTCACTGAGCGCATCTGGCCAGCTGTCTAGTCACAGCCCGGCCCGCTTGCACTATTACACTCAATGTAGCTAGCTCCTGCTCTGTCTGACAGCGGGAGCGAGCTGCATTGAGTGTAATGGCGCAGTCGGGCCGGGCTGTGACTAGACAGCTGGCCAGATGCTCTCAGAGGGAAAACCAGACCTGCTCAGTAGAGCACAGAGGGCGGGTCTGAAAAACTTTTTTTTTTTTTTATAAAAATTCAAGCGGCAATATTATGTTGCATAAAGCTAGCACTAATATAATGTTATATAATTCTGCACTATTTGCAGAATTATATAACATTATTTTCTAAGTTTACTGGCCCTTTAAATTATCTATTTTGCTTAGGTCTCTTGGTATTCTTTTCTAGGTGACCTTAGGAGCGTGCATATGTCTTTTAGTCATCTGGCACCAGTGTTTGTAACATTATTTATAGCAATATTATAGACTTCCATAGACACGTGCACTCTCCTAAGCTCCTATCAGCCTACTTAGGTTTACTCTAAACAAAGGATATCAAGAGAACAACATAGTAGAAGTAAATTGGAAAGTTGTTTAAAACTGCATTCCCTATCTAAATCAATTGACTTTACTGTCTTATAGTCAATAATTGGTCTAGTTTTACCCCCATCTGTTTTTTATGATTTATATACAGGGGTGCATTTGCAGTTCTTTATTGTGGTGCTTATTGTGTTATGTAAGTACAACATTAAAAGTAGGTATCTGCTTAAATGTTTCTGTGACACAGTCCTATATTCTTAGCTCTTTGCTGGGCTGTTCTATTTTTAACCTTATCCTGGCAATAATCACTAATTCCATATTAGTTAATAATGGAGATAGTGGGTTTAATATTAAAATGCCATTTGTGTATTATAACCCCAGTAATGCTTTTGTTTTTTAAGGTGTCCCAATGTGTACTTAATAGTAATTAAAATGACAGTAAAGTTGCAATTATTTATAATTCAAATAGAGCGTGTATTGTTAAACAATTTTACAATTTGCTTCTAATATCTAATTAGCTTCCATCTTCTAATTTGCTTCATTCTATTGGTATCCTAGTTGTGATTTGGTGGTTGCACCCAGGTGCATTTTGTCATTGGCTCACCCAATGTGTTCAGCTAGCCTATCAGTATTGCTCTGCTACTCCTTCAGCAAAGGATATCAAGAGAATGAAGTAAATGTAATAACGGAAGTAAACCGGAAAGTTGTTTAATATTGTATGCTGTATATGAATCATGAAAGAAAATGTGGATTTCATGTCTCTTTAAATGTATTACAAATACACCATGAAAAGTCTGTTTAAGAATATTACCACTGCTATAATTAAGATATATGAAACAATTTTTCTTCGTTCTCTTGCTATCTTTATTTAAAAAGCAGGAATGTGATGCATAGGAGCCGCCCCATTTTTGGTTGAGAACCTGGGTTATGCTTGCTTATTGGTGGGTAAATGAAAGCCTCCAATAAGCAAGGGCTATCCATGGTGCTGAACCTAAAATGGACTAGTTGCTAAGATTTACATTCCTGCTTTTAAAATAAAGATAACAATAGAATGAAGAAAAATTGACAATAGGAGCAAATTAGTAAGTTGCCTAAAAATTAATTCTCTATCTAAATCATGAAAGAAAAAAAATTGGGTTCAGTGTCCCTTTAAGTGGGGTGTGTGTATAATGAACACACAAGCTCAGAAATCAAGAAGTTAAAGGGACATTTTTCGTTTTCTTGCTATAAAACATCGGCCAAATGTAAACATTTTCATAAGAATTATACCTTCTTGTTTGCTGCAATTGTTTTTCAGTAGCCAAACTCCACCCACCACTTAACTTATTTAGAGGAGCCTATTTGGGCAGGTTACTGGATTAGTCAAGGATAGTCATGGTCATTATGTTAGCAAAAACTGTATTGTTATGCAGCTTGACGAGGCTAATTAGGGACATATATGTACCAGGGTTAGCCTTGTGAACTCTGCACTGTGCATTTTCAGTTCTGAGACATAGAAAATTCACTATTTAAAATTGGTTACGATAAAAGGAGGTAAAATAAATAGTTTCAGTTATTTTACTACACAATTAAATATTTTATATTACAATCTGAAGGTGTTTGCTGTCCGTTTTAAAGCAGCAGCGATTTATCCCCTTGGTTGCCTAAAAGACCCACATGCGCACATACACACCCCTGCAAATGGGCTAAAGCTATATTTAAAGTCGGCTTCAGAGCAGCGATCCTCTACTGGTTCCAAGCTGAACACATCTGGTGAGCGAATGACTAGATCCGTATGTGTGTAGCCACCAGTCACTAGCTCCCAGTAGTGCATTGCTTAATATAAGTAAACTGTAAAGTTTCTATAAATTGCGCGCTATCTCTGAACACTTTAAAATTTAATTTCCTATAAAATGAACATATTTTGCTGTTGCTGCGATCTCTGTTAAGGAATAGGATGAGAAACATTTTTATTTTTTCTCTTATTGTGGATAATCAATGTCCGTTGGCTACAGATTGTTATATTACTTTCCTGCCTATGCCCTATGTGTTTTTAGTGTTTTTTTTACAGTGCCTATTCTTGCCTTTGGGGTATAATGCTTATTTAGGTATTATGTCTTTAACATTTGTGATATTTATTGAAATATGATTTGACATATGATGTAACTTTAATTCTATCTCCCAGTTGGAATGCTGTTTTTTCTTTTTAAAGAGTGGTGCTTGCTTCATTTTAGTTGTTATTAATCTGACATGTTTGTACACATCTGAGGTTGTTCCTGATCAGCATGGAGCAATGTTTGATGTGTTTTCCCGCTAACAGTGCAGCTTAAAGAGGTAGAAAGGTCAAAAATGAAATGTGCATTGCAATGTGAAATAGAAGCTTTTTTGCAATATATTTCCATTATCAAAAATGATTCTAATAGAAATTATTACTGTTTTTCTGTGGCATACGCACATATCCTGTGAAGGCCGGGCGCCAGTATTCAAACACCTCACCTTCTTAGAGAGTCAGTGGTGGCTTATAGGGGTTGACACATCTGTTTAAAATTTAGGAGCCAGTAAGAATATTTAGGAGTCGGAAAAACTTTTAGGAGCCAAACAGTGGTATTTCCCCAGAGACAGAACTTTTTTTCACTTTCTGCGATGAAAATTTTTTAGTGAAAATTTTTCTTCAGGTCATTTTTAAATAAAATAAAATTGTAAATTTGTCAGTTACACTAAAGCACCAGATCAATTGCAATGTGTTGGTTAACTGGAGAATAAAGCAATATTTAAAGTTGTATAATCTAGTGCAGTAGTTGAAAATTGCATTGCAAATTAGCTGCAGACATAAAAAGTAATTGTAAAATGTCTCTTGAATGAATTTGTTTCCTTTTCTCTTAGTCTAACATAGAAATGTAGTAATTAAAAAGGTGCATTGCTCATACAAACATCTTACATTCAGAGGAAAACAGTTTGCAGACTGTGCAAAGCTAGGGAACGAGCTTGCAAAAATCTCAGAGCCAGACAACAATCAATGCACTACTGCATATTTGACTGTTGTCTTCAAACAGCACTTTGTTCTGGATGCACTGTGTTAATGAAAACTTATACAATGCAGCCAGAGAACAGCTCTGTTTAAGTGCTAACAGTTGCTGTTCTTTCTGCAGACATGCTGCATTTTCTGCAATGACATCTCACATCACTCTATGTTCTGCCTTGGGGGGTATTTCTATATAGATATATGGAGAATAACCCAAAAAGTTAGGAGCCAGGAGTACATTTCTAGGAGCCAGTGACTCCCTGGCTCCTGGGTTTGTTGAGCCCTGGCTTATATGACACAAATGATGTCTTCTCAGAAGCAATACACACCATCTTCAGCTCCCTGAGCTTAAATACTGGTGCATAGGTGCGTTTGTCGCAGAAAAACAGTAATACATTTTATTAGAAGCATTTTTGCTAATGGAAGTATGTTGCAAAAATGCTTCTATATCACTTTGCAATGCACCCATTCACATTTAATATTTAACCTGTCTATCCCTTTAAAGCAACTGTATAGTCAAAACTAAACAAATGGATTGGAAGGAGCTTTCCAATTTACTTCTATTATCAATTTTGCTTAGTTCTATTTGTATCCTTTGGTAAAGAGTAACCCTAGGTGAGCTCAGGAGAGTGCATGTGTCTTTAGCCATCTTGGAGCAGTGTTTGCAACAATGTTTTTAGTAGTGTAATATACATAGTTGTGAACACTGCTGCCATAAAATAATGAATACACGTGTACAGTCCTAAGCACCCATCATCCCACCTACGAAGGATACCGAGATAAAAAAGCAAATCTCATAATAGAAGTAAAATGGTAAGTTGTTGAAAATAAATCCTGTAACTTTAGTGACAGGAAGCAATTAGTATAATGCCTTTCCTTCTTATGTAGGATAGCTTTTTTTTTTTTTTTTTTCTTGTCACAATATTTGCATAGACTTCTGCTGTATGGGCAATGAAGCATGAGTGTCTTTCTATTTTAATTGTGTCCGATAGTCTGCTTGTTTCACCTTTAGAATTGTGTAGTACAACGCTTTATCTCCATATCTACTGTGTATATCTTGTTCTCTATAGCTCTGATAACATCTTCTTATAACATCTGTGCCTTATTAGAATGTTGTGGCTGCAGTATGTTATGTTTAATTCTTGCATAATACATCTGTAGCACTACATTACAGCAGCAAAGATGGATGCCTTAGCTGGCATGTTTTTGGCTTTTCTGATCTGACTATGTCAGTCTGTCCGTTTACATGATCGAATAATTCTTGATGTGTGCACTAACTGTGGGATTTGTGTTTACTAGTACAGGGCTTGACAAATGCCAGCACCAGGTCAATATGGCGACTTTGAAATTTGACATGGCACCTAGCAATATATCACCCAAAGGAATAGTTTTTTCTTGCCTTTATCTTTAAAATGTTTAGCACTGAGCTCTGGGCCTTTGACCCACCATATGTTGCTTTCATCCCATCCATATAGAGTCCCTATAGAGCAGAATTACAGTTAGGAGAGCATATGCATACATCTGCTGATTACCACCAACTGTGTTCTGCTCATGAGCTGTAATGTGCTGCAGTTCTCAAGTGGGACTTTAGCTTTAAAGTGATAGTAAAGAATATCCAGCAGAAAATCATGTATTTAAACCAATGTAAATAAAGAATGTATTTTTTTTAAGCCTGCATTAATGCATATTTGAATTCTGTATTCTTAGTTTCTAACTCCATTCGACTGCTCTCTTCAAAATGCATTTTTTTCGTGTCCCTGTTACTAATAATCGGGAGCTGTGCCGTACGTCCAATTCATTAACATGGTTGCATGCTCCTGGTATTGTAAGACAAACTGCACATGTGTAGTTCATTGGCATGGTTAGTCAGTGCATGTGGAAACGCTCAGGAAAACAGTGAATCAGCTAGTTTACAGCGATATACTATTTACTGATGCCGTGTAAAGGCTCCATGGTGTGCGTGGATTTTGAATTGCTTTTGGTTTGGAATGAGTGTATTGGGTATGTGTTTTATTGTGTGACACCGTATATTTAGTTTTTAGCCTTCCTACACTATATTTTTTTTTAATCTTTTCATTATTATTTTTATCAGTAGATATGAGTTATTAAAAACACTATATGCACATCACAAATACATATAACCATAAAGATAAAAAGACATGTACAATATGAAATAGTTTGTTGGACAATTAAGGTTTGTTCTTGCCACGTGGTAAATGAGTCTCTTTCTGGCCATTCTCCTAGTAAACATTGAATAGCAATAGCCTAGCTTATTCACTGTTTACTACAGAGTTTATAGTTGCAAACATGGGATTAGCAGAAACAGGGAAAGTGACCATTGGGAGGGTAATAATAGAGATGGTAAGGTAAGGGGAGAGAGGGACAAGATCAGGTATCCTTTGTTGAAGACATTGCAATGCACATGGGTGACCCAATCTCACAAGACATCTATGTGCAGGTACTGAGACTATTTAGATATTCTTTTCAACAAAGGATAGCAAGAGAATGACGCACATTAGATAATAGAAGTAAATTGGAAAGTTCTTTGAAAATGCATGCTCTTTCTAAATCATGTAATAAAAATTTTGGGTTTTATGTCCCTTTAATTTAAAATACTTGTTTTAATAGCACATTCTTTGTTATAACTTTAAAGTGAAGGCAAACTTTGATGAATGAAAGCCCGTTTTTTAAAAATACTATTAAAAACAGGGGCACTTTCATTCATCAAAGTTTAGAAAGCAGTTGTTTTGATTAAAAACTTACCTTTGTTTTTTTTTCACAGCCAGAGCAGCTTCCTCCACCCGGAGATCCCCTCTTCACACGTCATCAATGACTAATCCGGCTTCCTCCAATCACGGCCTGGCCTCAGGCAATGACTACCCTGGGGGGGAAAGCCATGATTGGAGGAAGCTGGATTAGTCATTGATGACGTGTGAAGAGAGGATCTCTGGGTGGGGGAAGCTGCTCTGGCTGTGAAAAAAACAAAGGTATTTTTTTTTTTTTTTTTTTTATCAAAAGGCTGCTTTCTAAACTTTGATTAATGAAAATGTCCCTGTTTTTAATAGTATTTTTAAAAAACGGGCTTTCATTCATCAAAGTTTACCTTCACTTTAAGCACAAAACTTTCAGTAGTTGCTCTTTATTTGCCACAAATGTTTGGGACTCTAAATAATGAGAGGTATTTTTAGGAAGTGTGTTTTTCAGAAAGCAGCATGTGTGAGTATATGAAACATAAATGTGATTGTATTATTGGATTTTCAGATGATTATTTTGCACTCAATTTCAGGTTTCAGTAGAAACACTGAATATCAGCAGTGGTTTATCCTGGGATCTATTCCTAAATAACCAAACAAACTTGTGTACGTCTTTTAGCACAGATCACAATTTCATCCTGGTTTTTTTTTGGGCAAAATATCTGTATTCTTTATGTAATAATAAGGATGCTGTCACCACTGTGAGACTCTAAGGAGACAAGAGGTTAGGAGGGGTTAATAACTCCCTAACCAATATCACTAGTGTTCAACACAGGGTTGACTGCGCCAGCCTCTGCCTCCAATTTGCTACACACAGCACTACTTGTTCAGCTGTGACAGTGGGAGATTGAAGGCATGAATGGGTTAAAAGCACAGGTCTTCAGCTTACAGTATTCCAATTCCTTACCAGGGCTTACATGCTACCCAAAATAACACACAAATCCTACCTACACCACCCAAAACTCAATGTTCACAAATATTTACTTCTGCTACCAGCTTGCCATAAACAGAGCTACTTGCCAAGCTGTGGCAACAGGGAGAGTGTGGGCATTAAATGGTTAATCTAACAGGGTCTCCATGTGCCTTATACCAATTCCTTACCATGGCATAAGAGCCAACCCACATTAATCCCCAAACTCCTACCTACATTTCCCCAAAAAGCACTCACTGGTCTGGCGACATCTGTGACAACAAGAAAAACTTTTATTCAAGTGTAACGTTTCGGGACAAAACCAGTCCCTTTCTCTGACAAATAAACAGTGCAAACATACGGCCTTTTAACCAGTGCTTTTTTTCACAAACTTTATATTACCCACAAAGCACCCTGGCAGTTGTCTAAGGATAGTGGGAGTGCATACACACCATTGGATATATATATATATATATATATATATTTGCATCATTTAATTTACAGAACATGCCCACAACTTTGAAGATGTTGGTGTTTTTTATTGTGAAGCAAACAACAAATAGGACAAAATAACAGAAAAAGTCAATGTGCATAACTATTCACCCCTCCCCCTAAAGGCAATACTTTGTAGAGCCAACTTTTGCGGCAATCACACCTCCC